>NC_140975.1:51109633-51184633 GCF_056783735.1 Eptatretus burgeri | reverse complement strand
GGCTGCTCCCGTTAGGGGTCGCCACAGCAGATCATCCGTATGATCCGCATGGTGATTTGGCACATGTTTTACGCCGGATGCCCTTGCCCTTCCTGACGCAACCCTGGTCGCCTCTTACGACACACAGGGATATGGTACACCTATTTTAACCGGGATATACACTGGCCCAGTACACTGGTACTCATTTCGCCGACCTCGGAAGGATGACAGGCTGAGTCAACCCCCTGGTGTATTAATTCAGTGGCCCAGCGGGGCTTGAACTCAGGACCTTTTGGATCCCAAGCCACTGCCCTAACCACTGCGCCAAAACCAGGCTAATATATATATATATATATATATATATATATATATATATATATATATATATATATATATATATATATATATATATATATATATATATATATATATATATATATATATATATATATATATATATATATATATATATATATATATATATATATATATATATATATATATATATATATATATATATATATATATATATATATATATATATATATATATATATATATATATATATATATATATATATATATATATACACACACACACACACATATTTTCTGCACAACGATGATTTCCAATCTCCACGAATCTCAACCACACTCGTTTACATTAAAACAAAAACTTTTCCTCCTTCATCCTCTTTTTCACTTACTTGTGTTTTTTTCAACTTTTCCATTTTATTCATGTAACAGTAATATATCGCCCTATCAATCAATATTTCCGATTATACACCGCCTTCTAAAGCATTACTAAGCGGATCGCTGGACTTGTAACAAAGGTGAGAAAAGGATACGAAAGAAACATTAGCTGATATTCAATAATTTATTCACATGATTTTTAAAGGGTGAAAGGTGATTTTTATTTATTTTATCTGAAAACCTGTCGGTCAAAACACTATAACATCTATTTATTACATAAACAAAAATTTCCCTCTTCTCCTCTCCACTGTATTCTCTGTCCGTGAGGAGTGGCAGACTGACTGACGGGTGGCACCGTCATGGTGCTTCGTCGAGGGTAGCGGGCACGTGACCTCACGAATTTCTCTGACGTGCAAACACATAAATATCTCCATGATAAAAGGAGCCGTGTCTATCTGTCGTGCTACAACTTGAGAACGGATTTAACCAGCGACGGTGGATTCAGGAAACTCCCAGGAAGGTTTGTGTGTGGGAACTTGCGACTGGTTATCCCCTCACGGAGGGCAGGATCTCCCAGGAATGATTTTTTGTTCTTGCCTCATCGATTAACCATCGCATCAAAGACTGGTATTCCAGTCAGCCAAGCGACGGGTCTCATGTACTTGTCATATTTAAACGGAAGGTATTTATATTATTATTACGATAAATCAATACAGTATTTGTTTTTGGTGGGGGAAAGGGGAGGGAGACTGAAGCTCTTGTAACTTGAGGAATGCACAAAGACCGACCACACAACCCTTCGATGAGACCCTCCGTGCTTCACAGAGATCACAATCACGACAAATGTGTACCATCACCCATCCATATACAAGCTATCTGATAATCTCTCTCTCTCCTCTCTCTCTCTCTTTCTCTCTCTTTCTCTCTCTTTCTCTCTCTTTCTCTCTCTTTCTCTCTCTTTCTCTCTCTTTCTCTTTCTCTTTCTCTTTCTTTCTCTCTCTTTCTCTTTCTCTTTCTCTTTCTCTTTCTCTTTCTCTTTCTCTTTCTCTTTCTCTCTCTCTCTCACATCCACTGTTTCTGCTTCCACTACTCACTTTTACAGGGAGACCATTCCGCTACTCTCTCAGTGAAAGACCCCTGCTTTAATACCACGAAAAATTTCACCTTCTTTATTCTCAGGCGTTGTCCCTGATCCGATTATTATCTTCGTTGTTCTTTCTCAGGTGTTTGGACCGAAACTAAACACAATATTCTCGGTGAAGCCTCAATAAATTATTGTGGCGTTAACACTATCTTTTGATTTATAATTTATCCCCCTTCGAATAAAGCATAAAACCCTGTTACCTTTACCTATGGCTGTTGGACACTGTGCTGTCTGCTTATCCTGCCCCACCCCCTCCATTTCCCAATCAATTACCAACCTCCCCATCCATTATTATTATTATTATTATTATTTACCATTGGTCCACACTACCTTGAAGATGAGTTCCATTGTGGCTGGGAGGACATGTGCCCATTGTGCGTGTGCATGAGCACAGGTAGTGTCACAGAAGGTGATGCAACACGATGCTGACACGATGGACCCTTTTACCTGACAGGATGGACCCTTTCACCCGACACCCGAGCAACGAGAGTTGAGTTTCAGCGCCTGCGCAAATGGGGAGTACAAGAATAAAAAGAGCCCCTTGTTCCCTTCTGGCCTGGAATTAAATTACAATAAATCAGATGTATTCCACCTTTATTTACACATCGTAACCCACAACTCCCAAGTGAAAAATAAATTATGCACATTTCAGAAAATTAATAAAAAATTACAAAACTATAATATCTTGGTTGGATAAGTGTCCACCTCCACCGTCACCCCCCCCCCGCCCCTCTAACCTGAGTTAATACTTGGTGGAAGCATCTTTGACAGCAATCACAGCTGAGTATGTTGGGATAGGTTTCTACCAACTTTACACACCATGACTGAGCAATATTTGCCCATTCTTCTGTACAAAAATGTTCAAGCTCAGTTAAGTTGCATGGGGAATGTTGATAGACAGCAATCTTCAAGTCATGCCACAGATTTTCTATTAGATTTAGGTCAGGGCTCTGACAGATCCACCCAAAGACATTTATCTTTTTGTTCCTTAGCTACTCCAGTGTAGATTAAGCTGTGTACTTTGGGTTGTTGTCATGCTGAATGTTGAAATTCTGTCCAAATTTTAGCTTTCTTGCAGAGGCAGCAGGTTTTCCTCTCGGATTTTTCTGAATTTTGCTCCATACATTTTCCTTTCTATCCTGACAAGTGCCCCAGTCCATGCTGATGAGAAACATTCCCAAAAACATGATGCTGCCACCACCATGCTACACTCTAGTAGGGATGGTGTTCTTTGTGTGATGTGCTGTGTTGGGTTTGCACCAAAAGTAATGTTTTGCATTTAAGCCAAAAAGTTCCATCTGGGTTTCGTTGGACCAAAAATCGTTTTGCCACATGGCTTCACAATCTCCGGAATGTTTTGTGCAGACCTCAAAACGGGACTCAAGGTGGGCTGCTTTTTTGAGTAATGGCCTCCTTCTTGCCATCCCACCATACAGGCCAGACTTGTGGAGTGCTTAGGATATTGTTGTCACATGCACACAGTGACAAGTCTTTGCCATAAAGACATGTAGCTCTTTCAAAGTTGCCATTGGCTTCTCGGTGGCCTCTCTGATCACTCTCATCCTTGCTTGATCATCCAGTTTGGAGGGACGGCCTGATCGAGGCAAGGTCTTGGTGGTACCATATGCCTTCCACTTCTTCATGATTGTCTTGACTGTGCTCCAAGGGATACTCAAGGCCTTTAAAATATTTTGATACCAATCTCCTGATCTATGCCTTTCCACAACTTTATCCCAGAGGTCTTTTGAAAGCTCTTTGGTTCTCATGACTGAGTCTTTGCTGTGAAATGCACGACCCAACAGAGGAAACCTATAGGAACAACTGATTTTATTCTGAAATAATTAGAATCACGACAATGTAACACAGGTGGAGGCCACTCAATTTGGTGTGTGATTTTGAAGGTGATTGGTTACACCTAAGCTAATTTACAATTGCTATTACAAAGGGGGTGGACACTTATCCAACCAGAATAATCTAGTTTTCTATATTTAATCAATTTTCTGAAATTTATAGAATTTGTTTTTCACTTGGAAGTTTTGGGTTACGAAGTGTAAATAAAGGTGGAAAAAGTCTGACTTCATGCAATTTAATTCCAGGCTATAAGGTAACAAAAGAAGAACATTTTGAAAGGGGGTGTAAGTTTCTGTAGGCACTGTTTCAGTTTACTTCCAATCATCAACAAGGTCATGGAATCTATCATTGCAGTTGATATGAAATCCTTCCATTTCTCCAACCTCATCTCAGATCAGCAATTTGGTTGCACTCCACCTTTGACATGCTGCTTGAAACTCACCAAAGAATGAATGGAGGCCTTCAATGTCAGCCATGAGTTCAGAGCCGTCTCTGGACATATCTCATGCTTTTGTAACAGCCTGGCATCTGACCTTGATTTCACAGATGATGCAGTCATCTTTGCGAAGACTCTGGCTATCCTTTTGGGGGTACTCGAGGTACTGAATGAGGAGTCGAGCCACAGGGATTATGGGTTTCCTGGATCAAAACTGACAACCAGGCTTTCAATGACATCTTGGATGTTGCTATCTTGTCTGTACGTGTTTGTGGTGAGGATGTTGAAGTCACAGAGAGATTCACTTGTGTTGGCAGCGATATTGATCTCTGCTGGCTGTGAGCCAGAGGTCACCAAAAGTCTGGGTCGGGACTAGGGAGTCATGGATTCATTTGATCATGGGTGTGGCACTGCCGGTACCTTTGCAAGTCGACAAAAGTCCGAGTCTTCAGGTCCTTGGTGCTTACAGTCTTGCTCTACGAAGGTGAGACTTCAACTCTGACCAGGGATATGAGATGGAGACTTAATCCCTTTGATACCAGTTCTCTTCAAAGAATCATTGGCTATCGCTTGTTGGACTTTTTGTCCAACGAGCGGTTGTTGAGAGAGATTCAAATGAGATTTGTTACCTCCATAGTCTGTGAGCGTCAGCTGCGGCTGTATGGACATGACTCATTTTCCTGATGCTGATCCTGCTCACGAGATTCTCTCAGAGAGGGAGCCTCGTGAGTGGAGGAAGCCATTTGGCCGACCACATGCCTCATGGTTGCAGCAAGTTGATTAGCATCTCAAGGAGATGGGAATGGGCCAGGCATCTGCCTGGGGGATGGTCAGACAGAGGTCCCTGTAGTAATGGTGGAAAGTGGACGTAGCGACGCACTACTCTGGTGCATGCTCCCATACCTGACCCGAACTGGCATCCTGCCTTGCTCTTCAAACTATCAGCCTGTGGCATGCAAGGCCAACTCTACTCTCATAACCAATGTGTGGCACTCAGCGGAATCCTTTCATCTCCTCTCCCTGTCAAGGCTGAAGTGCCCCAATGCAATGTTCTGGGCCCAATCCTATTCCTGATCTTCATCAGTGTTCTCTCTGACTCTGGAAAATCTTCTTTATCCATATGCTAATGACTCCATCCTCTGTGACATCCATTATCATTTAGACAGGCAGGCTGTAGCCTCTTGTCTCTCTTCAGACCTTGACAAAATCACAAGCAGGTCAAACACTTGGTACATGTCTTTTAATCCTGACAAATCTCACACTTTCACTATCTCTCTCCGAAAGGACCGTCTGACAAACATCCCCATCTACTTTCTTAACAATCCTCTTGAGGAAGTTCAGTCATTCAAAATTCCTGGGTCTCACTATCAGCCATGATCTTTCTTCGGCAAACCACATTTCAATGTTGGCCTCAAAATGCAGCCACCTACTGGGCATTCGCCATTGTACAAAGTCCTTCCTTGGCACACCTGAACTACTATCCACTGACAAGGCCTTCATCCACAGCTTGGCTTAGTGGTTAGGGTGGTGGCTTGGGATCCTAGGATCCTGAATTCAAGCCCCATTGGCCACTGAATTAATACACCAGGGGGTTGACTCAGTCTGTCATCCTTCTGAAGTCAGTGAAATGAATACCAGTGTGTGCTTGTGGAGGGGCACTGTATTGGCGACACAGTTGCCCTTCCAAGAAATAATAGCTGCTGCCCTGGCAGCTAAGCTGCTAATATCAATATTATTGTCGTTAATATTAGTCATATTAACTAATCTTTGCTTTGTAACAATATTATCATTGTTTTTGTGATTTATTTTGTAATTGGAATTTCATGCTTTGGTTGAAGGACGTATAACGCTGCTTTATATACCCTAACATGGTGTGTGTTTAAAACATGGGAATTCTAAAGAATTTTTTGCCGTTAATTTGCCTAATCAACTCAGGAGGTCATGACAATTATTTTGTTGGATCACATTCCACATCAGAAAGCTCGAGCATTCCACATCACAGCTGCACAAAAGACATGCCACCTGCCCCCCTCGAGTCAAGCTCCACAAAAGACATGCCACCTGTCCCCCTCGAGTCGAGCTCCACAAAAGACATGCCACCTGCCCCCCCCCTCGAGTCGAGCTCTACAAAAGACATGCCACCTGCCCCCCTCGAGTCGAGCTCCACAAGACATGCCACCTGCCCCCCTCGAGTCGAGCTCCACAAAAGACATGCCACCTGCCCGCCCCCGCCCCCCCCCCAGTACAATGAGCTTTTAAACAGTTGAAGGACAACAGACTTTTAGTGGGGCAACTTAGCTAAATATAGCATAACAATTGTGCATTTTGTGAGGAAAGCACCAAATTTGGCACACTAGTAGCCTCACATATTATAAACAGATTTGGATATTGGGCCATCTCAAATTCAGCCGCTGATGGCTGTGGCAGCCATTTTCCACTTCCATCAAAAAATTTGAGATGGCCCAATATCCAAATCTGTTCATAATATGATAGCCCACTAGTGTGCCAAATTTGGTGCCTTCCTCACAAAATGCACAATTGTTATGCTAAGTTGCCCCACTATTTATGCAAAAGAAAGGAAGGAATTACAAGGGATTCCTGTGTCTATCTCTGTGATCTGTCATGTGCTTCAGTATTGATGTTTTAAACATTGCGAATTAATAAGCAATCATAGTATTAGCAATTTGTTAACGACTAAGTAATCGTAGTAATGGCAGCACACTTGAAATATTGCATTTTACTTACATTGCATTTTGCTGTCATGTGACTTGCCATATTTTTTGGTCATTGATAAAGTTAATTATGAACATGTAACAATTTTAGTTTGGCATTTGGCTGTCATATCATAACCTCGTGCTGTTGAATATCATGATCTCTCACAATCCACATCATCAAATATATAATATTTATATTTATTATGTCTGCACGCAGGACACACATGCCTGGTGTTGGCTTAATCGTTAGAGTGGTGGGCTTGGGATCCTAGGATCTTGAGTACAAATCCCACTCGGCTGTTGAATTAATACCAGGTGGGGTTGACTCTGCCTGTCATCCTTTCGAGGTCGGCAAAATGAGTACCAGCTTGCTGGTATCCTGTGTCAGAGTGGCAACCCGTCCGGGATTGTTCCCAATAGCCCAGGAGATTGCTTAGGCAGCACCAACGCTCTGCACGGAGTATGGTCCCAATGGATGGATGTAGGACACACCAGAGTAGTTGCTTGCAGTGTGCAAGAACACCCCACTGGATATATATATATATATATATATATATATATATATATATATATATATATATATATATATATATATATATATATATATATATATATATATACATACATAAACACATGCATATACACACATACTGTTGTTATTTATGAAACCAAGCAACACGCGGTTTTGTTTCGGTCTAAGAATTGTCATGAGAAGCCCAAAACGTTCGGGTGGTGGCTTTGCGGAATAACCGACTTGAGAAAGTTAAACAGTGAGCCATCCCAGCCGAAACCTCCGCCCAGTTTTGGGAAGGGCTCAAATGAAAGTTCATGATCATTCTGGGTGACTTGACTTGTCCACAGACGCAATGAGCAACAGCTGTTCATCTCTGGCCAAGAAGGGGTGCCCTTCCGCGATCCCATGGACGCTCATTTTGATCATTGCGTACTTCATCTTCCTGCTCGTGGGCGCTGCGGTCTTCCGGGCACTGGAGAGAACGAACGAGGAGGAAACGCAGAAGGAGCTGCTATGGGAAGAATTATCCTTCCTCAAAAACTACGACTGTCTCGATCGCGAGGCTGTTGCACGCTTCATGATGGTCAGTGGCACAGTCACGTGGAAACACTGTTGCGGAGGTATGAGTGGGTGTTTAAAACATTCTCAAGAAGACAACAATCGCCATAAAGAATGCCATATGTATTGTGTATATATATATATATATATATATATATATATATATATATATATATATATATATATATATATATATATATATATATTTTTGTGTATATATATATATATATATATATATATATATATATATATATATATATATATATATATATATATATATATATATGTATATATATCCACATATGTATACACATAATGTATCTCCTGGGCTGTTTGTTGTATCTTGTTTGTGTAACTTTTTGAACACAGAGCGTATTGCAAACGTATTTTCTGATCCTGATATATAAACATATAAAAAGGTCGAATTCGAAACAACGTGGTGCTTGTGGGCGTGGAATCATTTGACATCACAACGTGTGTTTTAGAAGTAATACTTTACGCTACTTCGTTAGTTTAAAACTCAACATTGAACTTATAGAGAGAAAACAAAAAACCATAAACAGTATTTGGGTGCCCTTTTTAAATAATACATTTAGTCATTATAACCGCCATTTTCTGCTTTTCCGTTTTCCAATGGAGCTTCCTTTATTTGCCAAACCGCAGAAACGAATGAGAATTGCCACAGAGGTTAAAAGGTGAACGGATAAAAGTTTAATCGCGAATGACCTTTTCAAGGCAAACTTTTGTATAGCAAAAACCAGACACGGTGACGTCATGGTTCAAGTTTTTTCCGCTCTGAGTCTGAGAGGTCAGTGGTTCGAATTAGATCCGAGTCATACGAAAGAGTTTAAAATAGTACGTGCTGCTTCCTTGCTTCACATTCAGCATTAAAAAAGGACAGAGCATTGACAAACAACCATAGGTTGGTACTTATACTGCAGGCTTTGATGGGCCGATTGGCCTCCTGCTTTGAAGTTTGTTGAAAGGGAACATATATTATTAACTTCGAAAACTTTTGAACTTATCATGCCGTCAAGTAATGCAAACCTGCCCGATGACAGGTTGATGATATGTCTTGCATGACCGGTTTCCCTTCTGTTCACGCCTTGTCATGATAGCTTCACATTGTTTATCACCGAGTGTGAGGCTTGAGGTTTGTTGGTACACGTGTGTCACTACAAACTCTAAATTTAATGAAGTTCCCATTTCGAATCTGTCAAGCAACGTTTATCAGACACGTCATGTGTGTTCCAATGTGGGGCGAACCTTGTCCAGTCAATCTGAGTTTGATTCCCGACACGACTATAAATTGTCTGATTGGTGGTTCACAGGCAGAGCATTGCATCACAAGGTGTGTCGTTCTTTGGATGAACGTTAATCTGGGTGTCCCATCTGCCAGCATTTGTTTGTGCACATTCAGCCCCCTCAATCCTCCCTCAACCCCCCTAGTGCACCCACGAGTATAAATAACCATCGGTTTTTAAACTCATTCTTCCCAGCGATTCAGTTCTAATGTTTCCACTTCCAGGAGTTTTTTTTTTTTTTGACGGTCCAAAACCTTACCACCCACACCCCGGGTACAACCACCGATTTTAAATTCATTCCATCCAACGGTTTATGAGTTCAAGGAATAAAAAAAAACATGCACTCAGAACACACACACACACACACACATTTTATATGTGTATATGTATATATATTTCTATATTTACATGTGTGTGTGTGTGTGTGTGTGTGTGTGTGTGTGTGTGTGTGTGTGTGTGTGTGTGTGTGTGTGTGTGTGTGTGTGTGTGTGTGTGTGTGTGTGTGTGTATATATATATATATATATATATATATATATATATATATATATATATATATATATATATATATATATATATATATATATATATGTATATTGTTACGGTTCTAAGAACCGTACGCATACAACATACAGGTGTCCCAAGTCAGTTATTCCATGAAGTATATGTGTAGATCGATCCCTTCCTTTTGTTTCGTGGGAAAATTAAAGGGGTGCGTTGCGATGTTTTTTTAGTTAGATTAATAAATCTTTATATCCCCACTTCATTTCATTGCAAAGGCAAATCCACGACAACCCACGGTACCCTCTGCCTGCTTGCCCCTCGTCTCGCTTACTACTCGCGCGTGGGCTGAACAACCGAGTGTTCACCGACTCGCCTAACCGGTGACTTGCTGTCCAAGGCAAAATCCTCTTATAGTAGTTCCTTTTTGGCAAGTCCGCACGTGTGGAAGGGACGGGCTTCCCAGTATGGCCGAAACCCTGCCCAGAAAGGGCGGACCCATGGAAGCCCCGTCCAATCAAGGCGGACAGTGACGTCAGCTTCACCATGGCCCCTCCCCGCTGAGGGAGATGGATAAATTACGACACCGTCCTCAGGGTGGACTGCTTGGAGTTTGGAGAGTTCGTCAAGTGCTGAGACAGTTCGTTCTGTGCTGGAGTGTTGAGTTCTTCGGGGTCTGGAAAAGAAGCGAAACTGCAACAGACGCTTGGAAGCCCGAATCCTGTCCCAGACCAGGATTGTTTAAAGAAAGATCTTTGGAGGATCCAAGGAGTTCTTTGGGGGTCGTTTGTTGAGAGTGAGAGACCCAAAGACTCAGCCTCATCGTGGAAGATACCCAATGATCCTGGCTGCCTAGGATTCCACACACACACACACAAACTCCACAGTGCGGCTGTGGGCCAAGCTGCGCGACCATTGTCAGGTGCCCCACCACGGAGCATCCCTTTCCCCTGAACTCAGGTACCGAGACCTGCGACCTCAACTCCTTCCCCTCCCTGGCTACAAAAGTGCTTTGCCTTCAACTGGGTTTATTTTGTCCGAGTGTGTGTCTGAGTGTGTGGCGCCGTCCATTAAGTAGAACAGTACAAGTTATTTGAGCCTTGTAAATCTTGCCTGTATTATTCTCGCGACAAGTCTTCTCTGTGTCTGTTTTATAAGTTGGTGAAAATTGTCGCACTACATCTTTCTCTAATCTTCCCCTGCATAACATCCCCAATAAACCTGTTACCTGTACCACATAACTTTCCTCGCTTTATTGTAAATAAATTATTATTAGAAATGTTCCCAGTCCGTTTTCGTCTTTTCCTTCATTGGGCCAGCATGGTTCGGATCTGAGGTTAGCCGGGTCTTTATCCCCGATATTCTGTTCATTCTAGCCGGTACGTTATTGGTAGTTCTGCTATGCTGCATCCAAACCGGAAAGGTAGTTGGTAGTTGGAAGAGTGATCTGGTTTGGGCAAGACGTACCGAGGGCGTGGTTCCCCGGTAGACAACACCGCGTGGTTAATTAGGTAAATTGGTTCTTGACAAAAAGACCCTACGCTACGCGGTGATGGTATTGGCGTCCACTGTCGGTAAAGCGACAAGCCGCCTCACAAAATTATCCGTAAGCGACGGCCTACAATTCCGGAAGTCTGGTGGGAGGCGACGTAACTTCCCCCACCTCGCTGTCATTCTCGCCACCGGTCCCCGGCCGGCAATAACATACATATATATATATATATATATATATATATATATATATATATATATATATATATATATATATATATATATTGTTGCGGTTTTCGCGCCCGCCGGCGTGCGACGGCCACGTAACTCGAATCGCGGCACGTCGCCCACCGGACGGACAATCCAGTCGTGACCCTCTCGGACTGCGCCGGGGAACCAGTCACGGGTGGACCTTTCGGTCTCACCGCGATCGAGCCAATCAGCCCCCGCGTGGGATAGGGTTGCTCGCCAAATTCGAACTACCTAAGTACCCACGCGGAGGGTAGACCGGGCGATCGCACCTCGCCGCAGGTCGACTTCGGACACGGGCCACTTAAGCGACCCGTTCCGTACTATCAGAATAACCGAGCGGTGTTATCGTCGACCTCGACGGTTCGATTAATTATCGGGCGTATTCAGCCCACTTACCAACCCTTGACGTGAAGCAAGATGGGGATTCAATGGAGGAAAAGACGAAGCGAAGCGGGAGAACAGTTCAACAATAAAGCACATTTATTCGCGACGAACGGAAAGCACACAAATACAATTCCACCAAATGCACACAAAAAAAAAAGAAAACACAATTCCATTTACACAAAAAGCAAACATAAAAGTGAAAACACAGTGCAGAGCTAATACCGACTACCGAGCACACGGCAACACTTATACAATTCTACTTCACAGACGGCGCCGACAACACATACCCAAAACCAAGGAAAAGAAATCCCCCAAGAATGGGGCAGGCCTGAGGCCGAGACCGGGTCGGGCCTACCCGTCTGGTGATGAGACGCGGAGCGGCGATGGCGCCTCAACCCGCGGGCCTCGTGGACAGTGCCTGGCAGGGGGTGGGAACGGGGCCCCCTTGGTCGCACTATCTCAGCGGGGGGGGGAAACAGGAGGGGGTTGCTGATGCTCGGGGTATAGAGGATCTTTATTATGTGCGACGAGCGTCTCCACCTCAGCCAGGTCGCGCTGTCGGCCTCCCTCGGGTGCAGCTTCCTGCACGACGCGAGCACCCCCTCGTCTGGTGTCGCCGCCTTTCCACAGCTCCGTCCCCTCCGTTCCGACTCCAACGCACACGACGAGCAGCTCCACCCCCCGCGAAGTCTTGGCCCTCTGGATCCGCCCCTCCTCTTCTTGACTCTCCGACCCTCCTTTGGGACTCTTTCTCGTTGACGAACCCCGTCCTTTTATCCCCCCGTAACTTCGCCTTTGACCCCCTCCCTTTGACCTTTCACCTCGCTCCCCATTGGCCGAGAAAAAGTGGGCGTGAAGGCTTTTGATCCACAAATTTGCATATATCGATCGTTCTGGAGGCGGGGCCAAATCGCCCTCGCTCACCGATTGGACGGCAAAAAGTGGGCGTGTGTCGTTTTTGATCCGTTTTTGAAGCAGAAAATCCGTGATTTTGTACACGCTGTTCGACGCGCGTTCTGCATGAGTCCAACACCGGCACCCACAGCGGGGCAAGAACGGCGGCGACGCCACGGCCGCGAGGTGTGCGCGAAGGTCGTGGCGGTTGTGGCGAAGCGGTGGCCGTGGTCGGTGGCCGACGCTGCGGCCGTGATCATGGCGGTTGGTCCAAAACAAAGATAGTAAAAGAAAAACGGCTATCCTGAAGAGTCGCAGCCCGCATAAATGACATGTATTCCCACTAGACAACGGGTTTGGGCCTAACTACACATGCACTTACCGAGATACCTCACCTAAGGGACCTGAATGGTGGTTTGCGAATCTGGTAACCACAACACTACCCCCTTCCCTTTTTACAGACTCGTCCCGAGTCGTCAAATTTTCGTGTGCCATCATGTGTAGTTTTCCCCTAGTACATTTTACCTACGGATCCCTGAGTGCGACATTCATGGTATTCGTGTCCCCAAAATAAATAACCTGAGGGCTGCGTAACTACCTAAACAAACTCACTCACACGGACGACTTAAATAAAATTGCCGGCGCTAGACAGACATGCCGGGGGCGCACTCATATTTACAGTACATCTTAACCTTAACTTACAAATTTTACACTAAACCATGGCCCAGGATCATTGAACTCTGCAAAAGAAAAGCAGTTAGCAGGGAGCCAGGTTGCCCGCATGCAGTCTCTGGCTCAAAACAATGCAGGTGACAGGGAACGTGGCTGGCTGCTCACACGCAGTCCAAGGCCTTCCCTTTTGAACTGAACGCAGTGAACCACAACGGTGCATGGGCTGCACAAACGCAGTCTCCGTGCCAGCTCAAGTGGCACACGCAATGAGCACAACGAATGAATGGATGAATGGATGGACGCAAAACACGGTGCACGGGCTGCCACTGCAGGCCCGTGTTGTAGCTGCCAACAGGGCAGTTCTCGCAGCTTGCAAACTGTTGCCTTGCGGATCCTGGCGCACATGGAAATGAACAGGGGGGGGGGGGCAAAGCAAAAATTGAACGGGGCTGGTGAACGTGGGCAGTGGGCATGGCATGGCAAAGGTGAGCAGGCAAACACAACCCGCAGAAGAAGGCCGCTGCAGGCAAACACAGCCCGCAGATGAACTGGCCGGCACAGGCCTTGAAGTACAGCAGCTGCAGACGAAGTGGCCGGCACAGGCCTTGCAGCACACAGCTGCCGATGAACTTGGCCGGCCTCCGCCTTGAAGCAAAACACGGCCAGCCGATGAAGTTGGCCAGCCTTTGCCGTTCAATGGAGGTTGGTGGAGGGAGTGCGGTGGTGCTGGCCACTTGGAAGGCGGGCTCGGACCTACCTACCTGTCTCCCTCCCAACCTATCGCCTTTGCCTGTCACTGTACATACCCACTCCCTTAATTTGTCAAACCCCAATTTAGCCCCAACTTATTTTTTTGTTGTTTTTATTTTTACTCCCCCACTATAAATCGTCCCCTAACCCCCTTTATCGTCCTTGTTCGGCTAACCTATCCTGTCACCTAGCCTACTCCCAACCCCTACGTTCCCTTCCCGGAGGGGAACAAGGGAGAGCTAACGTCCTGTGTCGAGGCCCAACGAAGCCTCAGAATGGCCTCCCCAGAGTTCGGCGATCTTAACACCAAGTGGGTCCAGCGGCCCACAACGACAGCGAGGGGATGGATGGTGCGGAGGGGTACATCTCCTAATCTATCCTAACCATTTAACTGTTAAACTACCCCGGGGCTTTCAACAAGCGCCTCTCGCTTAAACTATTGGTTCTAACAACCCAGATTCCCGTCGCCTGTGTTGGTGTCCTTACAATTTCGGGCCTCGCCGCCCAATTTTCTCTCCGTGCCCTCACACGGTCTCCTGGCTGGGACACGTGGCTCCCTTTGGCAGGCACGACCCTCTGCCGAATCTCCCGCTATGGCACCCCCGGGCACTACACTGCCTCCGAGCCTACCAGCTCCCTAACACCGGGGAGTGCCCCCATGGCACCTCCCTGAAACGCACACGTGGCAGGCCGGCCTCCCGGGCCCCTTTCCGAGGGTCACCCGTGCCCACAACACTGCCCACGCGGCTAATGGCGCCCCGGGCCCCGCACCAAGCAGGCGCACCCGTGCCACTACTCTATCCCGGCCCCCCATGGGCCCATGGCCTACCACGGCCGACTAGCCTGGTGCCCGGGGTACCCACTCAGCGATACTCACCTTTCGCAGCCACGCTCCCAAGCCCGTCAACAGGGCTCCTGCACCCCTCCAAATGGGTCTCGAGCCTACTTTCCCACCAACAACAAAACGACCTCCATTTTTGTTAATTTGACTAACCCAGCTAACTCACTTTACTCTGACCCCGGGGTCCCTTGGGCGGGAGTCACTCCTCCCCCCAATCACTCATCGCACCATGCATTCCCCATTCACTTCATACACACACAGACCCGCTGGCCTCACTCACTCACCAAGCACATGCTTCCAATTCACTCACCAACAACTCTTCAACACACACACACCACTGAACTCTGCCATTCTTCTAACTACATCCCCTAACTAACTCGTGCTCCCACGTCGTCCCTTACACTAAAGCACGTTCCTTTTAACCTACGTAGCTAAACTACGTCAACCCTACACACTCACAAGTCTGTCACGGTCTCCAAATCAATCATTTTATTTCCCAACCTAAATCTGGCTACAATCCCTCTACCTAATCCATTCCACGGACTCCATGAGGACTTACCCCTGCCCCATGAAGTCGGTCTAACTAAGCTAACCCTTCCCCCTAACTAGTTTCCATCCTGTGCCCAGGTAAGGGGGTCTTTCACCCCTTGCCCAGGAATCCTGTACACCCGAAAGTGAGGCTTGCTTCTCTTCTTTTTCCATGCGCAGCACCTGCGCGGCAACTCAGAGCTCGCGCACTTTGCACCTGTCCGTGACGTCATGCAGCTGCACGTGTTCCTCGTCCCTCCTTGGACGGTGCCATCCGGCAGAGATACCCCTCCTGCCGGATTCCAACCACACGTGCAGCCATGACGTCACCGTGCGCAAAAAAAAACACAAGCCCCACGTCTCGAGGGGTCCCCCACGCGAACACATGTGCTTTGCCCGTTGGAGCTTAACACACACGATCGCGTGGAGAACCCGTCCGGTCCAAATCCATTTACCTGCCTAAACTTTGTCCGTCCGCGGGATCGGCAAATCCACCGCGTGCGTTTCCGGACCGGGACTTCACTCTCGCAAGCGAGCACGTGGCGGTCTCGTGCGTTGCACAGCACGAACCGCGTGCTCACTGCTGGGCGAACCCGGCACGGTCCCCGAAACAGCTACAGCCGCTACTCGGCTTTCTTTCCTCTGTCGCCGTCGTCGTCTCCATTCAACACACGCATACCTGCGTGTTACGACGCACACAGTCCACACCATCACATTCACACCGGGAGATGCGGCTGCGTGCTCCCGCATGCCAACCGACATCTCCCTCACATACCGCTCTCTCACACACACGGTCTCCCTTGCACACAGCGACCTTGCACACGGCCGTTCACTCACGCGTGCGGGGGCACTCACCCGCGGTGCCTCACTCGCACTCCGTGCCTCATCCACACACGCGGGGGAACTCAACCGCGGTGCCTCACTCACACTGGCCGTTTCATCCACACACGCGGGGGCACTAACCCGCGGTGCCTCATCCACACACCGTGCCTCACTCATACACGCGGGGGCACTCAACCGCTGTTCCTCATCCACACACCGTGCCTCACTTACACACGCGGGGGCACACACCCGCGGTGCCTCATCCACACACCGTGCCTCACTCATACACGCGGGGGCACTTAACCGCGGTGCCTCATCCACACACGCGGGGGCACTCACCCGCGGTTCCTCACTCATACTGGCCGTTTCACTCACACACACGGCCTCTTCCACACACGGTTCCTCATCCACACACGGTACCTCATCCAAACACGGCGTGCTGGGAAGCACGCACTCCAGCACCATCGCCACCACACCACTCACACACGGGGTCGCTTCCACACACGGGGTCGCTTCCACACACGGTGCCTCACCCACACACGCGGGGGCACTAACCCGCGGTGCCTCACTCACACTCCGTGCCTCATCCACACACGGCGTGCTGGGAAGCACGTACTCCGGCACCATCACCACCACACCACTCACACGTGGTGCCTCACTCATACTGGCCGTTTCACTCACACACACGGCCTCATCCACACACGGCGTGCTGGGAAGCACGCACTCCGGCACCATCGCCACCACACCACTCACACACGGGGTCGCTTCCACACACGGGGACGCACTCACACCTTGCACCACACACACAGGGACAACCACACTGGGGATTTGTGTCCCCACAAGGGTCTCCGGGGCCTCTACACCCCCCAAGCTCTCCGTGCACCCGTCCACAGCACTCGTCCCCTCAACCTCGCAAAGCACGACCGAACTCACCTGGTCGTGACTCACCTCAAGGGGGCATACTCCCTCCCCTCGTTCCTGGAGGAGGTCATCCAGCTGCTCACACCGGGTCCCCACACGCTCCGCGAGCTCACCCCCATTATCCTCCACTACCTCCGTGTGTGTGTGCGCGTCACTTACCCCGTCTTCATCGTGTTTATTGGTCTCTGCTTCTTTCTGGCGTCTTTCCCTTATCTTTATGTAGGTCAACCTTGCTTTCTCTTTAAGTCGCTCCCGTCCTTCCCTGTTTTTCACTCCTTGCTCTTTCACGATCTCCGCGTACCTCATCCTTGCTTTCCGTATTAATTGTTCTTTTCTCTCCCTCCCAATTACTTTCACCTCGTCTCTTGTCTCCCGAGTTATTTTCTTACCCGCCTCCACCGCGGGCCTGTCAGCCGTTGCACCCCCTTCCAGCTCGTTTGTTCCCACACGTGGAGTCGCCATTTTAAGTTCCCTGCTCACGGCCTTCATGCCCGCCTGCAGGCATCGGCCCATGTTCTGCGTCTCACCCCGTAGCTCTTTCATTTCTTTTTTCATTTGCTTGCCCATGCTTTTCATTTCGTTTATAAATTCATTTGCGTTTGCATCCATCTTTTCGTTTATTTGTTGTGTATTCGCATCCATCGTCGTTTTCACTTCATTCATTTGCTTGTTCATGTCTTTCATTTCGTTTTTTATTTCATTTGTCATTGCCGCCAGCATGGCGCATAGCTGGGCCACGTCGGGTGCGCTTGGGTGA
This sequence comes from Eptatretus burgeri, assembly GCF_056783735.1. NCBI lineage: Eukaryota > Metazoa > Chordata > Myxini > Myxiniformes > Myxinidae > Eptatretus > Eptatretus burgeri. Next base: position 51,166,629 of record NC_140975.1, on the reverse strand, counting down.
GCCGATTCGGCAGGGGTTGGGGAAGGGTCTTGGTGGAGAGGGGGGGGGGGAGGTGTCATACACCGCGGCCGCTGCCGCACCCACCTCGGGCCCTGGGTTCAGTTGGGCGAGTCCGTGTTCCTGCACAATCAACATTTCCTGCACGGGGATTCCATCCTGGACCATGGATTCTACATTACTATTACACATACCTAATCCACCCGGCACCCGCTCGCCTTGAGACGCCATCTTGCTTCTCGTGAAGGGTTAATTTGCTCGCTCGTAATTTGGAGGGAATCGGGGGTCGCTTCTCTCACCCATGGACCGATTCCCGTAAATTTAGCCGGAGACAGGAGAGCCCGTTTTCCTGTTCTCCGATACCAGTGACGCGAGGAGGGCGATGAATTTGTATCGCACGACCTGACACCAGTGTTGCTGTTTTCGCGCCCGCCGGCGTGCGACGGCCACGTAACTCGAATCGCGGCACGTCGCCCACCGGACGGACAATCCAGTCGTGACCCTCTCAGACTAACGCCGGGAACCAGTCACGGGTGGACCTTTCGGTCTCACCGCGATCGAGCCAATCAGCCCCCGCGTGGGATAGGGTTGCTCGCCAAATTCGAACTACCTAAGTACCCACGCGGAGGGTAGACCGGGCGATCGCACCTCGCCGCAGGTCGACTTCGGACACGGGCCACTTAAGCGACCCGTTCCGTACTATCAGAATAACCGAGCGGTGTTATCGTCGACCTCGACGGTTCGATTAATTATCGGGCGTATTCAGCCCACTACCAACCCTTTACGTGAAGCAAGATGAGGATTCAATGGAGGAAAAGACGAAGCGAAGCGGGAGAACAGTTCAACAATAAAGCACATTTATTCGCGACGAACGGAAAGCACACAAATACAATTCCACCAAATGCACACAAAAAAAAGAAAACACAATTCCATTTACACAAAAAGCAAACATAAAAGTGAAAACACAGTGCAGAGCTAATACCGACTACCGAGCAAACGGCAACACTTATACAATTCTACTTCACAGACGGCGCCGACAACACATACCCAAAACCAAGGAAAAGAAATCCCCCAAGAATGGGGCAGGCCTGAGGCCGAGACCGGGTCGGGCCTACCCGTCTGGTGATGAGACGCGGAGCGGCGATGGCGCCTCAACCCGCAGGCCTCGTGGACAGTGCCTGGCAGGGGGTGGGAACGGGGCCCCCTTGGTCGCACTATCTCAGCGCGGGGGGGAAACAGGAGGGGGTTGCTGATGCTCGGGGTATAGAGGATCTTTATTATGTGCGACGAGCGTCTCCACCTCGGCCAGGTCGCGCTGTCGGCCTCCCTCGGGTGCAGCTTCCTGCACGACGCGAGCACCCCCTCGTCTGGTGTCGCCGCCTTTCCACAGCTCCGTCCCCTCCGTTCCGACTCCAACGCACACGACGAGCAGCTCCACCGCCCGCGAAGTCTTGACCCTCTGCTTCCGACTCTCCTCTTCTTGACTCTCCGACCCTCCTTTGCGACTCTTTCTCGTTGACGAACACCGTCCTTTTATCCCCCCGTAACTTCGCCTTTGACCCCCTCCCTTTGACCTTTCACCTCGCTCCCCATTGGCCCGAGAAAAAGTGGGCGTGAAGGCTTTTTGATCCACAAATTTGCATATATCGATCGTTCTGGAGGCGGGGCCAAATCGCCCCTCGCTCACCGATTGGACGGCAAAAAGTGGGCGTGTGTCGTTTTTGATCCGTTTTTGAAGCAGAAAATCCGTGATTTTGTACACGCTGTTCGACGCGCGTTCTGCATGAGTCCAACACCGGCACCCACAGCGGGGCAAGAACGGCGGCGACGCCACGGCCGCGAGGTGTGCGCGAAGGTCGTGGCGGTTGTGGCGAAGCGGTGGCCGTGGTCGGTGGCCGACGCTGCGGCCGTGATCATGGCGGTTGGTCCAAAACAAAGATAGTAAAAGAAAAACGGCTATCCTGAAGAGTCGCAGCCCGCATAAATGACATGTATTCCCACTAGACAACGGGTTTGGGCCTAACTACACATGCACTTACCGAGATACCTCACCTAAGGGACCTGAATGGTGGTTTGCGAATCTGGTAACCACAACAATATATATATATATATATATATATATATATATATATATATATATATATATATATATATATATATATATATATATATATATATATATATATATCTGCAAAAGTAGGTATACAGTAATGAAAACAAATACAGGCCTTACTGGAAACCTACTTTTGCAGCCCCCTGTATATATATATATATATATATATATATATATATATATATATATATATATATACATATATATATATATATATATATATATATATATATATACTAGTATGGGCCAGTAGGGGCGGGCCCGTAGGTGCATAAACGACGACTGGATTGGGGAATTATTTCAATTTGATCAGACCAACTGTATCATAAATGGCCAGAACTTGGGAAACACCTGAGAAACATACTCAGATCCCCAGCGTCAATTGTGACGTCATATCAAATGAAGAAGAATTGTGATGCACCCTCTCTCTCGCCCCCCCTCGCTCCCCCCTAGTCTTGCCCCTCCTCTCTCCCCCCTCACTCTCACCCCCTCTCTTGAATTGTGACGCCCCCTCTCTCTCACCCCGCTCTCTCCCTCCCCTCTCTTTCCCCCCTCTCTCCCCCTCGTCTCACCCCTCCTCTATCCCCCTCTCTCTTCACCCCTCTTTCTCCCCCCTCTCTCTCCCCTAGTCTCTCTCCATATATATATATATATATATATATATATATATATATATATATATATATATATATATATATATATATATATATACATATATACATATATATATATATATATATATATATATATATATATACATATATACATATATATATATATATATATATATATATATATATATATATATATATATATATATATATTCTTACGAATTTGGGAATTCGATTGCACACAACATCCAGGTTCCTTTAGTCAGCTATGTTGATAAGTGCTTGTTCTCTAGATAGCTCACCTTTCATTGTTTAAATGTTCAAAAATCGATTAGATGCGCTGCGGATTGATTTTTTAGTTAGGGAACGAACAATGGAGACATCCCTCCCCCTCTTCTGCGAAGAGCAAGAACCACCCTGCCGTCCCGTGACTCATGATGTCAACAACTCCCTCCCACCCGTGGCTGAGCAGGGAATGGAGCACGAGGGCATGAGTCATGCCGGGATCGGGGGAAGGGCGGGAGAAGGATAAGAGGAGATCTTTTTCTTTTGTTCAGGGGCAGAGTTGGTTGGGCAGAGTTGGAGAAGGGAGTTGAGAACAGTCGTTCAGCAGACCGTCAGGTCCTGCTTGGCTTGCATTGGGGTTGAGGCCTTCGGAAGCTTTTTGCTTCGGCTGGCTCGGTGAGCTTCGGCTGAGGCCTGACTCGGGAGGCGGCTTTTTGGAGGCTCTTTGCTTTGACGGTTCCTTGAGCTTCGGCTTCTGCTTGGCTCGGGAGAGCTTTTTGCTTCAAGCTGCTTTGCTTGGAAGGAAGTTAAGCTGGTTGCTCGGCTCGAGCTGCGAGTGGTGGCGTCTTCTTCTTGGTTCGTGGAGCTCTTTGTTCTCCATTTTGGTTCCCGGCTTGGTGCGACTCATCGACCTCTTCGTGGAGGTGGTTCTCGGGGAAGCGACGCATCGACGGGAAGGTTCGGTGCCTCGTCTCACCAGCATGTGTTGAGAAGCGCGGGAGGTGGTTCCTCGGGGAAGCGATGCATCGACGGGAAGGATCGGCGCCTCGTCTCACCAGCACATGTTGAGAAGCGCGGGAGGATTCGCGGGAGCTCGGGAAGGATCGCGGCTCGGCGATTGGATCCAGCTCGCTCTCGCTGGAGCCCGGGTCCGAACAACTTGAAGACCACACGAGGTGGAGAGATTCGAGATAGGATCTGGGTTTCAGCTCACCTGTCCTCCGAGCTGGATCTCGTTATTAAAGGCCTCTGCCACCATTTCTTGGGTGTGTGTGTGTGCGTACGTGTGTCCGTGGGCCCGTCTAATAAGTAGGAACTGCTGTTAAGTGCAAGTGACTGTACATAATAAGTAGACGGTTGTAGTTCTTTTGTAATGCTTTTGTTGCTTGTATAATTGCGTACGTGTTTTGCCTTGTTTAATTGCATACGTGCTTTATTATAATAAATGTGCTGTGTGAATGTAAACCTGTTCATTGCGTTCATTCCCTCATTGAACTGCCCCATCTTGCACTCGGAATATAATTGGTTTTTAAATAGCCGATAAATAGAATCGGGTCCGGCGAGGTCTGGCGATAATACCCGCTCGGTTATCCCAGAACGGAACGGACCGCTGAAGCGGTTCGTGTCCAAGCAGGCCTTCGCTGAGGTACGGTCCCTCGGTAGGTTACCCGTGCGGGTACTTAAGTATATCGATATTCGGCGATTGACCCTATTTCACGCGGGTAGAATACGGACTGGGCCGTGATGGGATTAAAAACCCACCCGTGATTGGTTTCTGGTGTTGTTCCAGAAAGTCACGACTGGATTGTCCGTTCGGTGGGCGAAGCGACTGCTATTGGTTAGACATGGTCGTTCGAACGCCGAAGGGCGGGAAATCTACAACAATATACACAATCGGTCTAAAGTTTTAGAACACCCCCATTTTTCCAGTTTTTACTGAAATTTAAGCAGTTTAATGCTTCAATGTACTCTGAAATTAAAGCAGAGAACAAATAAACAATTGTAGATAAAAAACAGAAATAATGGAATCGTTTTGTTGAACAAAATTTAATCTAAATATTTGACTCATCAAAGTGGGCACCTTTTGCAGCTATAACAGCCAAACATACTTGTGGCATTCTTTCTACAATGGAAATCAAATATTGTTCCGAAAGTTCTTCCCAGCACTGTTGCAGAACTTCCCACAAATGTGATGCACTTGTAGGTTCCTTTGCTTTCACCTGTTTGTCCAGTTCATCCAAAACCAGCTCGATGGGGTTTAAGTCTGGAGACTGTGCTGGCCATTCCATGACTTGAAGCCGACCATCTTGTTCTTTTCTTCTAAGATAGTTCTGACATAGCCTGGAGGTATGTTTTGGGTCGTTATCTTGCTGTAGGATGAACCACTGACCAACTCGGCATGGACCAGAGGGTATTGCATGGCGCTGCAAAATGCTATGGTAGCCCTTTTGTTTCAGGGTGCCAATCACTCTGTGCAAGTCGCCAACTGTAGATCCAGCAAAAGAGCTGCAGAACATCACGCTTCCTCCTCCATGTTTGACAGTTGGTGTCACACACTGAGGAACCATTCTTCCGCCTACTCGATGGCATACAAAACCCTGCGTGATGAACCGAAGATTTCTAATTTTGATTCATCGGTCCATAAGACCTTTTCCAGTTTTCAGTAGTCCACTGGTGGTGCTTCATGGCCCAGGCAAGCCTCTTTTTGTTATTTTGCCATCTTAGCAATGGCTTTCTTACTGCCACTCGAGCTGTCAAACCTGCAGCTCGAAGTCTTCTCTTCACAGTTGAAAGTGAGACTTCCTTACATCGACCAGTGTTAAGCTGTGCTTGAAGCTGCTGTCCTGTGAGCCGCCTATCATGCATTTATCACGCCCACCACTCTAACTGTTGACTCTCAGTAACTTGTCTTCTGATTGTGTTGTGGCTTTGGGTCTGCCAGACGTCTTCCTGTCAGAGTTTCCTTCAGTTTCCAAGTGGCTTTTGATGGTGTAGAAAACTGTACTCACTGACACCTTGGCTCCCTTTGCAATTTCTCTAAAGGAAAGACACACACTTTTCAGGGTTAAAATGGTATGTCTGTCTTCCTTTGTTAATTGTCTTTTTCTCACCATTATGATAGCAAGATACTCCTTCCTGCAGTGCAATATTGTCCAGATGATGCTCCAGAGGGTGTAGCAACAGAGTCTGTTCCAACACTGCTTTTATACAGAGGGTTTGTAACTAATCAACAAAAGTTTGGACACCTGCAGGAATTGTTTGCATCAACTTTCAAGGCTTAATTTACTTCCATCACTCCAGAACAGCTGCAATTGCTAACCCATTACTTGTTCCCTAAAAAGGGCCTTTTTCAACAACTCTGAAATTTACATTATTTTTCAGTTTTTGGTAACCTAAACTTTTTTTTTTACCTCTGGCAGTTTTCTGCTTAGCTTTGTACCATTTCAGGTTATTCACTGGACTTGAACTGTTTAAATTTCAGTAAAAACTGAAAAATGGGGGTGTTCTAAAACTTTTGACCGGTAATGTATATATTTATACGTATATATATATTTATATATTTATATGTATATATTATTTATTTCTACATATATATATATATATATATACATATATATATATATATATATATATATATATATATATATATATATTACGAACTCTCATCTTGTATGTACGTATGTATGTATGCTCCCGAAATACAGCCAAAACGGTACGCGATAGCACAAAAAATTTTGGCCCACATTACTCACCCTTCTCCTGCGGTGTGCATTATCAAATTTTATTCAAATCGGGCACCGAAAAATTATTTAAAAATCAATTCCCAATTCAGTCAAGTACTCTTCGGGAGAATTTGATCAAGGCAAAGAACCTTCGGGAGCTGGAGCTATCTTGTTCCTTTTTTTTTCTTGAAATGATTTATTTTAAAATCTCAAACATTTAGTATAGACAAAGAATGATTTATTTTTAAGCATCAAATAAACATTGTCATTTTGATCTAATACTTCCGTGTTCATTAATATATAAAATTGTGTTTGGAAGATTATGGACCGGGCGTAGTGGCGTGCGCCTGTAATCCGGCTACTCGGAGGCTTGGGTTGGAGGATCGCTTGAGGACGGGAGCTCTGTGCTGGGCTGCGCTATGAGAGTGTGTAGGGCAGCCCGGAATCATGGCGAAACCCAATCCTTATCCCTGTGTCGTAATAGGCGACCAGGGTTGCGTCAGGAAGGGCATCCGGCGTAAAACCTGTGCCAAATCAGAATGCGGATCATAACGGATGATCCGCTGTGGCGACCCCTCACGGGAGCAGCCAAAAGACGAACAACAACAGTGTTTGGAAGATTATGCACAATAATTTCTTCAACTTTCTTTTCTCCTTTTTTTTTCACAATGACACGCAATATCAAGTTTTGTTCAAATCGGGCAACGAAAATAATTATTCACAAATCAATTCCCAATTCAGTCAAGTACTCTTCGGGAGTATTTGATTAATGTAAACAACCTCAGCGGTATAGTTCGCTGGAGCTATCTTTTTTCTCTCTTTTTTTTAACAATGTGTTTTTATCAACCGTTATCACAACGGGAACCCAACGGGTTCACGGGTCATCTAGTATATTACTACAAGTCTCATCTTGTATGTATGTTCCCGAAATAAAGCCAAAACTGAACACGATAGCACAAAAATTTTCGGGCAACTTTACTCAGCATTCTCCTGTGGTGTGCATTGTCAAGTTTTGTTCAAATCGGGCAATGAAAAAATTATTTAAAAAATCAATTCCCGATTCAGTCAAGTACTCTTCGGGGATATTTGATCAATGCAAACAGCCTCAGCGGCATAGTTTGTTGGAGCTATCCTTTTTTTTATTATTTCAATTTTTTTGAAATGATTTTTTTTTATCAACCGCTGTCACAATGGGAACCCAACAGGTTCACGGGTCATCTAGTATATATATATATATATATATATATATATATATATATATATATATATATATATATATATATATATATATATATATATATATATATATATATATATATATTGTTGCGAATTCGCGCACGCCGGCGTGCGAACGGCCATGTAACTCGAATCGCGACACGTCGCCCACCGGAACGGACAATTCAGTCATGACCCTCTCGGAACAACGTCGGGAGCTTCTCACGGGTGGGGGTTTAACCTCACCACGATCGTGCCAATTGCCCACCCTCGCAGGATAGGGTTGCTCACCAAATTTGATCTACCTAAGTACCTGCGCGAATGGTCGACCGGGCGATCGTAACACGCCACAGGCCGACTCCGGACATGAACCGCTTAAGCGGTCCATTCCGTGCTACAGTGATAACCAAGCAGTGTTATTGTCGGCCTTGACGGTTCCGATTAATTATCGGGATGTTGAACCCACTATGAACCCCTTACGTGATGCAAGATGGAGAGTCAAATAAAGGAAAGGACGCAGCGAAACGGGGAACAAGTTCACACAAGCACGTTTATTCACACACACAGACAAGCACGTATCCACAGCAAAAGATAAAATGCACATAAAAAGCAAAGAAAGAGTTAAAACCGAATACGCGTACACACGGCAACACTTAAAACAATACTACTTTAAGGACAGGCGCCACCCACAGTCATTGACACAAACCCAAAGAAAATAAAGGACTTCCCTTGGTGCGGCCGTCGAGTCCTCCTATCACGACCTCCACTCCGAGCTCCGTCTCCTCCGCCGTCCTCCACTGCCGACTCGACCAGACTCGATGATGACACAGCTCGACTTTAACGAGCTCCGCGGGCTCCGCGAGTTCCACGAGCTCCACACCGACGCAGAGACACTCGACCACGACGACACAGCTCGGCGAGGACCCAACAACGACTTCAGACGGAGGCGAGTTCCACGAGTCAGGGAGAGAGCGAGAGGAAGAGGGAGAGAGCAGGAAGAGGGAGAGAGCAGGAAGAGGGAGAGAGCAGGAAGAGGGAGAGAGCAGGAAGAGGGAGAGAACGCACCCCGCCCGTGTCCGACTTTTTATAGCGCGGGGCTCCACCCTTCACTCCGCCCCGTTTTCAGCTCCACCCTCCTTCGAGATGGTTCTCGAAGAGGGGCGTTCCCTCACCCCGACCGCCTCACGCTGTCCATCCACCAATCGGCGGTGAGCCGCCCTTCCCCCCTTCCCTCACACCAAGCGCGGGGAAGAATGGCGGGAAAAGCCCACTAGCATCGGTGACGGTTTTGTTTGTTTGAAATAAAAGATAGAGAAATAAAAACGACTAACTGGAGGATCACAGCCTGAATGGATCACATAAATTCCCTCTATACAACGGGTTTGGGATAACTTCACATGTACCTATCGAGATATCTCACCTGAGGGCCCTTTATGGTGTAATGCGAATTTCCACAGCCGTAACAATATATATATATATATATATATATATATATATATATATATATATATATATATATATATACATATATATATATATATATATATATATATATATATATATATATATATATATATATATATATATGAACATGATAGAACATCATAAATATATGTGGAAAAATTACGGGTCCAGACTGCGAATCGAATCCAGGTCGTCTGGCAAACCGGGAATATGTATGTATATATATATATATATATATATATATATATATATATATATATATATATATATATATATATATATATATATATATATATTTGTATATGTGCGTGTGTGCATGCACATATTTCTGATTTTTTTTTTGATGTTCCACACTCTTTACAGAGCATTGGTGCTGTCAAAGGAAATTCTTGGCACCGGTTATACTGGTTGTTTAACCTTTCCTTCCCAGCATTTGCCCATGCTCTATCCTTTCTAAATGCTCATCATCAAGCCAAGAAGCAGTACGCACCATATTTTAAGTCTTTGGTATGAAACGACTGGGGTTTGAACCACTGACATCACAGACTCAGAGCAGATGAGTTCCATCACCGATCTCCCAATTATCATATTACAGTATGATAATTCTCTCACTTCTGTGATGCCTATGGTTTTCATGCAGAGAATTGGGGTATTGATTAGACCATCCTTTGCGCACCAGGAGATGGGGTTTTGCAATCACTTCTGTGTGTCTGTCTGTCTGTCCGGGCCATAACATTTTTTTACCATTTGAGCTTTTGTCATGAAATTTTCAACAAGCTTTGTTATAAGAGAGAGAAGACAAATTAAGAATTTGATTTTAAGGTCAAAGGTCAGCGTGACATAAAATCATCAATTTTCATCCAATTGACCTGAAATGTAATTACCATTTGAGCTTTTCTTATCAAATTTTCAACAGTTTTATTATGAGAATATACATTAGAGAAAACAAATAAACAAGCAGTCATAGACTGGTACTTACGAAATCGTCAACTTGACCTCTGACCTTGTCTAATAAAAGCTGTCTCTTGAGAAGGCAGCGACGCAAACCAGAAGTTTCTACGATGATTCTGTACCAAACCATCAAAAATCGTAAAGTCGACCGAAGCAAAAATCTCCATTTCTCCACGCAATTATTTTATATTATTTTATCAAAGTCACAAAAGCATAATAGTCGGCCATCCACCAACAATCTTTACATAATCCAACGGCTTAGCGAGTCAGGCATGCAACGATAACCTTTATTGGGATAAAAAATGACTTTTAAATACCATCTTTATCGAAAACACCGTCAGCGCGCACACGCAAAACCTTTACGTGATCAACGCCACCTCTGCTCAACTGCACTGCACCACGTGACGACCCGTGATGCACGAGTGAAATATTTTTTATGCAATCTTAAAACGTCTCCAAAACATCCAATTTTTACCAGAATTTCGAAAACCGAGTTTTAAGCGTCCAAAGCGATTGCAAAACCCGAAGACAAAATTAAAATCGAAGTTAAAACGAACTCGTAACGTCGAGCGAAGCAAAAATCTCCATTTCTCCACGCAATTATTCAATATTATTTTATCAAAGTCACAAAACCATAATATTCGACCATCCACCAACAATCTTTACATAATCCGACGGCTTAGCGAGTCAGACATGTGACGATAACCTTTATTGGGATAAAAAAATGACTTTTAAACACCATCTTTATCGAAAACACCATCAGCGGGCACACACAAAACCTTAACGTGACTCAACGACGCGTCTGCTCGAGCGGACTGCATCACGTGACGACCCGTGACGCGTGGAGTGAAATATTTTTTATACAATCTTAAAACGTCTCAAACATCCGATTTTTACCAGAATTTCGACAAGCGAGTTTTAAGCGTCCCAAGTGATCGCAAAAACCGAAGACAAAATTAAAATTGAAGTTAAAACGAACTCGTAACGTCGAGCGGAGCAAAAATACTCCATTTCTCCACATTAATTTACGGAATTATGTTTGACCTCACTGTGACCTTGACCTTTGACGAATTTTGACCAAAATCTAATCAGCGCTTACCATCACCCTCCTAAATCACGTGGTGTAATTTGACATTGGTAGCTTCTTCCGTTCTTGAGTTATCGTGCCTACAAACAAACACACAAACACAAACACACAAACAATCACACAAACAAACAAACAGAAACGAAAGTGATCAATATACTTACGAAATCTTTAGATTTCGTAAGTAATAATTTGGTCAAATGATCAAAAGTACATTTTAGCATACGGAAGAAGAAGGAATCCAAATATAAAGCGGATGGGCTTTGCATTTGCAGATGTTTCTAGTTATGACTTTTAGTTCCCACCTGGAGAGGCATTTGCGTTATACAACACATATTTACATTGGGAATGTGCGTCCCACTTGCCCGACCCCACCTTGAACCCCGGCGCTATTAACTTTTTAATGCTTAAAACTTTGTTGAGCATGCCCCGAATACAACCACCAGTTTTTAAGTTATTCCATCCAGCGGTTTAAGAATGCATACAAGTCAAACAAAGAAACCTTACATCGGTGAGTCGGCAGGCAGAACAAGTTGCAAGCATAAACTGCTTAACTTCACAATGCACACTTGCCTGTGTTGGGCTCAGTATATTCAGTACAATGATTCGATTTAATAAACTACTTCAAGAGTTAAGCTTGCTTGAGAGCAATTCATACTCCTGTCAAAGTAACTTCATCATGGCTAAATATTCATTGCCAGAATGAAGACGTTTGTAAATGTCCGAAAAAGCCACACCAGAAAATTAATGAAACCTCTGTAGTGTGTATAAGATACATTGTCTATATCATTTGATTTATAAAGCAAAAGGACTATTCTTAAATCAGGCTGACAGGATGGCCTAGAGGTATGCACACTGCCTTTAAGCCACCTATCCTGGGTTCGAGTCCCAGCACAGCTTTAAACTGTTATTGTGGTGTTCCACAGGCAGGGCTACTCATCAATGTGTGTGCCCTCCCAGCTCCCACGGATTGATGTCAAACCGGGTGACCTGTCTGCTGGAATTAATTGATGGACACCAAAAATCCCATGATGTTCTTTGTGTAGAGTAGGCAAGCTATTGCTGGCACCATGAACAAATTACAAATTCCTGCCCAAACTACTGCTGGGAAAGCAATGGCAAACCACCCAGCATAACCCTTGCCAAGAAATTACTATGGCAGCATTGATGCTCCTTATACTCCATTGATGCTCATAACAGAGTATGATATATCAGCATTAGAATTGTTAAACCTTTGATTTTTCATATATTAAATATCGACTCGAACAGCATTCGGTAGAGTGCATACCTCCGCCAGGCTGAACAGTTTACATTTTGTATCCCACTGATTAGGCCGGACATTTATCCGGACCTGAACCAAAATATCATCGGCTTGTTCATGTCACCTAACCAACCCATCCACCAAGTTTTGTCATAACCTGTCCAAAGCTTTTTGAAATATCATGCTATATAATCGTGTTTGGCCCAATCTCTCAATTTTTAAGAACTCTTAAAAGTTAAAAAAAATTCTCATATCTGGAACCGGATTTGGATCTTCACCAAAATCGAATCAATTTGCCCTTGTCCACCAAGTTTTATCCTCACCTGAGGGAAACTCAGCCAACATGTCCACCAAGTTTTATCAGAATCTGTCCATAACCTTTTGGGATATCCTGCTCACAGACAGACAGACAAAAAGTAGTGAAAATTTCACCGCCATCCACCACCTTTGGTGGGGGAGATATTTAATCTTGAAAATTAAATTATTTCTCAAAAAAACATAAATTGCTTTACAGCGAAGTAATTATGTTTTTTGTGATTAATTGGAAAAAATATAAATCACAAACAAGTCGTAAATTGTTCATTGTATGACAGTGTATCTTTATGGGTTAGGCCCCCAAATTACTTTAAATTTCTGCCACTTTTATAAGAATAGAAACACCCGCTCCCTGAGTGAGCGACGGGGGTGGGGTTGTAGTGGGGTTGTAGTGGGGTTGGGGGGAGGAAGGGTCACGTGTATGTGCTTGTTCGCAGTTGAATTATATTTGTGTTCAACATCCTTTTTGCTTAAATTACACATTTTCTCACTCACTTAGACTATGATATGCTCTGGAATCGGTCATGTTATTATTCTTATGTCATTATTATTCATATTATTTTGTAATAGCTTAATTATTATTCTTGAGAACAATCGAAGTTGAGAACAATCGTTTTCAAGAACTTTATGCTCATGTGTTATCCATTCCCAAAATGAGACATGCTTTTATATGCAGTTTGTGTTGAAGGCAAGCAACAATGGCATCATTCTTCATGGGAACAAAACCAGCCCATCCAATTGGGATTTCAACAGTGCCTTCTTCTTCTCTAGCACAGTCATAACTACTATTGGTAAGTGAGATTCTTGCTCTTCTCTCCTCATCAGGGAAGCCACTCCCCCTCTCCATACTCAACTGTTCCATTTTAAAGAGGTACATGGTTATTAGTCCCCAAAAGGTTTCACCGGAAGGGACTATTTAGGCTTGCTCTCTGTCTCTCCTGTCTATCCGTCCCACCTGTGGTTTCTCCGACTGTTTTCCCACTCACATGAACTTATTCAACTGAAACAAAGTACATGGCTTTATTATGATAAGTTACAGAACAAGTTCGTTTCAGGGTATTTCATCATTTTTTTTTCAGTTATGCCCTTTTTAAGACATAGAAAATCGATATTATATAGCAGGAGTGTCCATCTGACTGTCCCCAAACAACTCCCTCAATTTTAGGGATAGCCCCGCTAAACCTTCTGTGGAACATTTTGTGTTCCCAGCCATTGTCATAAGGTGGGTGGGAGGTTTCATAAATATATCAATACAATAATGATTTTGAGTTTCGATCTGTACGAAGCTGCTCCCTACCCAGATGTAGCGTCAGAATGGTGTTTATCTTCCTTTACCTCACTAGTGTTTGTAATATTGTATTTTGTTATATTAATGGTATAATATTAATTTGTGATTGGAATGATGCTGTGTGGAATGAAAATATAGAGAGATTGAGTTCAAAGCAGAATGAGGAAATTATGTGAGGGGGTTCCACCATTGACATTCACGGATTCTGCATTTGCAGTTTCATCAATAGCATCATTGAAATATAACCCACCTTACTTCTGTTGGGGTCAGCTGCAGGAAGTTTTTTTTCCCAAGTCATTCACAAACCAACTGTCCATGCCTGACGTTCGACTCAAGGTGTCACCATGAATGTGGAATTTATTGGTTCATTGTTTGGCATTCGCTGTTTCCACATTGTCTGCGTGCATTTTGGCACCGTCCCATCCGCAGCATGGAAACCTCGTTAGTATCATAGAATATGTCATACATGGGACAGTGTTCAGCTGCCGTGACTCAACCCCAATAAAATTAGTGCCACCATTTCATGAAGCAGCACAGGTCAACAGGCCTCAGGCCTTCGGCCTGGGTGTTAGTCAATGGCCCAGTGCAATTGGAAAGATACCAGGTATATAACCATGATTTAATATATATGCACATAAGCCGTACACATGTTTTTGCTTCATGTAAGTACATCTTGTTATTTTTTAAAATCATTTTCACCACTTAACTTGCCTTTATACACCACGCAAGTAAAGGGATGCATTTTCTGGTTTGAAAAGTCTGGCTAAAACCAAAATTACAGTTCTGGGGAGGGGTATGGGAGCATGCGCCGGAGCAGCGCGTCACTGCGTCCACTTTCTGCCGGCACTCCAGGGGCCTCCGTCTGGCCATCCCCCAGGCAGATGCCTGGCCCATCCCCATTTCCTTGAGATGCTGATCAACCTGCTGCAACCATGTAGAACGTGGTCAGCCTATTAGCCTCTTCCACTCACGAGGCTTCCTTGCTGAGAGAATCTGGTGAGCAGGAACTGCATCAAGAAAATGAGCCACATGTCCATACAGCCGCAGCTGATGCTCACAGATGATGCAGATAACAAATCTAATTTGAGTTTCTCTCTGCAACCGCTCATTGTACACTAAGTTCAACCAGTTATAGCCAACGATTCTCTGAAGAGACCTGGTACCAAAGAAATTAAGTCTCCATCTCAGATCCCTGGTCAGAGTCCAAGTATTACATCCATCGAGCAAGACTGGAAGCACGAAGGACCTGAAGACTCAGACTTTCGTCCTCCCACACAGGTACTGGCAGCACCACACCCCACGATCCAGTGAATCCATGACTCCCCAGGCCCGACCCAGACGTCTATTGACCTCTGACTCACAGCCAGCAGAGACATGAATATCACTGCCAAACGAAGTGAATCTCTCCGTGACCTCAACATCCTCACCACAAACAGGTACAGACAAGATAGCAGCATCCATGATCTCATTGAAAGCCTGGATCTTAGTTTGGACCCAGGAAACCCATAATCCCAGCCGCTCCAACTCCTCAATCAGCACCTTGATAGCCCCAAAAAGGATATTCAGAGTCTCTGCCAAGATGACTGCTTCATCTGCGAAATCAAGGTCAGAGGTCTTAACATTCCCAAACGATGCACCGCAGCTTGATCTCTCTACCAACCTCCACAGAATCCAGTCCATCCAAGCGATGAAAGTGTTAAGGCCAGTACACACCCTTGCCGAACTCCAGCAACAACTGGAAATAAGTTGGAGCTGATATCACCACATCTCACAGCACTCTCAGGACCAGAGTATAGTTCAGACATCAGATTGATCGGTTTTGGTGGCACCCCACGAAGACCAAGAATCTTCTAGAGGGCATCCACATTCACTGAATTAAATGCTTATCAGAGATAAACATAGGATCCAAGCGGCCACTGCCAAAACTCTCGAATGCGTTCGGTGAGGACCCGAAGGGCAAGGATACAGTCAATCATTGACCTCTTTGGTGTAAAGCCTGACTGCTCTGGATGCTGGTGCTCAAGCAGATGGTGGTGAACCCTATCAGGAATTAAACGAGAAAAGACCTTGCCTGCCACTGAGAGCAGCGTCACCCCTCGGTAGTTTTTGCAGTCCTGGCGATCACCCTTCTCATTCCAGAGAGGGACAATAAGGCCACTCTTCCAGTCAGTTGGGCTGATGCCTGTGTTCCAGGCTGGTGGATCAGCCTGGTACAGCCGCTCAAAGTAACCGGCCCAGCGGGCCTTCAATTTTCACTCCTCTGTCAAGAGCCCACCACCTTCCGCTCTAACTGCAGTCCACCGGGTGATGGGCATGGAGGAACACAATGCCTGATTTCCCCTCTAAGCAGGATGAGAATCACTAGACCACAGGTGATGTTCTACCCCTTCACAGATTCCTCACTCATCGGACTCCTTGTCCACCCTCAGTGCACGTACAGTTTTATGCCTCAACTCCCTGAACAGCTCAGCTCTGCCATTAAGCCTGGCCCTGTTACTAGCCAATGGTATCCAGTGTCCCTTGAGAGACAAAATTCTTCTTCGCCCTTCGGTGAGTTCCAAGACATCCACTGGCAACATCAATGATGGTGGTCTTGAAGGTACTTCACAACTCTTCAGGTTTCCCCAAAGCACCCAGACCTCCAAAATCCCCACTCAGCCTGTTCGCAAACTCCTCAGCTACCCTCTCATCCTTGAGCTTGCTAGCATCCAGCCGAGGCTGGGATGGTATCATTCTCCCGGATTTAAGTTTCAACTTCAAAGTTGCTACCACAAGCTTGTGGTCGGTATTGAGAAACTGAGCACTCTGGTGGACCATGCAGTTCTGGATCATCCTCCAGTGATCATCAACAAGCACATGGTCAGTCTCCTTTGCTGCACCACCAGCATTGGAATACCAAGTCCCGCGATGAGCCTGTGGGCACTGAAACCATGAACTGGCCACCCATGTCCATGACTTCTTGCAAAGTCAAGGAACTTAGTGCTATTCTGTTTCACAGTTCCAGACCCATGGGGACCAACACATGTCTCATAACCATCCCTATCAGTTCCAGTCGATGTCTTGAAATCCCTCAAGACTCGAAGAGTATCTCGCCTCGGGTACTGTTGAACCACAGACTCGAGCGTGGCATAGAATGCATCCTACACGGTGAAATCACTCCCCCCCCCCAAGTCGGAGCATACACATAGACCAGGGAAACGACACCCTAGGAGTGACGAATCCTTCATCTCATCATACATCCATTGACCGGTCTTGTCCAATTATCATTGGAGTCAGCTTATTGGACACAGCTACAGCATCTCCTTGGGCATGTTAGCCATCCGAGCAACCACCCACCATGATCTCGTCACTATCCGTCTCCGAACCTCAGAGAGTGCTGTAATACTGATGTTGAAACGCTTGAGCTTAAATAATAACAGGGACAGGTGATCATCCTCTCTTCAGGATAGGACATTCCAGGCACCTACCTGCAGGGACTGTCTCATGTTAACCCAAGGAGACTGCCATCTGGTCGACGACACCTCAGCATTACCCCGACACACTACCGCAATCTTACCCAGGAAGGTTATCCTGTGGTTTTCCTCCTATCATCAAAGAGTGGAGGGTCCTGAAGGCTTTGCTCCCATCCCGTCATCTGGTGAGCTGACCTGCAGAGGGCTCCCATGGAGTGGGTTTTCATATTTCTTTGTTTTTCTGTTTTGTCGAGTGAAGTGTTTTATGGTGGCCAGACTGCAATTCCTGCCACCATTCTCTTTAAAAAAGATAATAATAATAATAATAATAATAATAATAATAATAATAATAATAAGTATCCCAATTGCAGAAGGACGTCCTCAGACACAGTTGGGCACTAGATATGGATGGCCGTTGGCTCATAAGGAGGTCCTCCACCCTTTGACAGGTTTTGTTTTTACTTTTGCTGGGTGTCCATATCACACACCCTTCTCACCAGGAAACCTGGTGAGGGAGACGTTTAGTTGCCGACAACCCGACCATGAAACAGGTTTGTACAGGTTTACATGGTACCTGTAGCAAGTTACAGATCTAATCTGGCCTTACGTGACAATAGCCTGAATTATTTAGCCTCAATCTAAATATTGCCCCAACACTATCAATTTACATCTATGCAATGTTCTACATTCAAAATGAACAAATTTGATCATGGTAATATTATCTGGCCCCTTGCTTTTAACACAAACCCATCTTTCATGTATTTATCTTCATGAAAAGGTTCAGTTTCTTGAACAGAGCATCTGCCTTTTATTTGATAAATGAATGCTAATAAATGGGACACAACTACATACGAAGGCACACTAACCTCTCATGAGTTTGGTGCTAATATTGATTGTGAGCGGTGTCGGCATTTTTGTCGAGCTATGGCTATCAGGTTTACTGGGTGATGAAGAAACCTATTTTGCAGACCATGTATCGTATACCTGCATTACTTGTCTTTGTTCCGAAATTTGCACTCAGAAAATGTTTTTTTTTAAATGAACAATGAAGACTAACTGGCTCAGCAAACTTACTGGCTTGGTGTTGAAACCCAATGCAGATTCTCACAACTCACTCCCATCATCAAGCAAGCGATCCAGTGGTAGAGTAAGTATTGCAAATCCGATTGAAAACTATTCATTATGAGTGAAGCAATAAACATTTGTTCAAAATTCCAAAAACTAAAAAGAAAAATAGCTTCAGAACAACAATTGTGTTGCCGTCATTGTAACCCTCTCCTCTTTCCCCACCAGTCGAGATTGTATTGCTCCAAGGGCAGTATTTTTTTTATCGTCTTGCTCCTCATCCACATAAGTGACCTCTCTGATGCTTTGGAAAACCTGCTCTTCCTTTTTGAAGATGACAATGCATTGTGTCATACAGTACCCCTTCCCTTTGCTGGGCTGCATATATCTATGTTGATCTGTAAATTATTAGATGCTGATCTGATGAATGTAAATTCTGTCATTCAATGCAGGAAAATCTGTCTCACTCTGAAAAGATTGGCAGTAGAACCCACCTATCTACTATCTATTTACATGGTCAGACGTCGGGAAAGGTTCTTTTTCTTGAACTTCTCAGTCTCACCATCATCCATGACCTCTTATGGGCCTCCCATATAGCAAAGCTGTCCTCCATAGCTCACCACAGACTGAGCATCTACCATCGATCAAAGTCTTTTTTTGAAAATCAGAATTACTCACAGTCTTAAGGCATTTGTCAGCCGGTACACCAGGAAAAATCACAGAAGAGTCTGTGGTGAGCTTTGGAGGACAGCTTTTTTCAACCACTGTACTCCCCTGTAGACTGGTGCCTCGGCGTCACATCTGTCTCTCCTGGATTCTGTGGAATCTAAAACTCTCAACTTTATTAGACTCGAACATGATGAGGCTGAAGCACAACATCTGTTGCTCTCACATTGCAGGTAGGACAGTAGCCTTTTCTTTTCTTTTTCAACCACCTCTCTCTGATTTGGCTCCCTCTGCTCTTTCAGTTGTCCAACCCTCCCCAAAAAGTTCCGGATGGACACATTCTTCCAGTAACCCCCTCCCTGTTAAACTTCCACAATCCAAGCTGACCACACACCTCAATGATATTGTTCATTGATTCTTCCACATGTGGAACCGCCTTCAAAGGCTGTACAATCCCTCCCTTCTATCCAGTGCTTCAAGCAGGTGGTGTACTGCCATCCCACAACTTTACCACTATCTTCATTACCCCCGTTATGCCTTCCCAACCGAGCCCTCTTACTGGCAGGTTGGATATTTCCTCACCTCTTCTCAATTCCTGTTATTTAATTCCCTTGATTTTTGTGTTTTAGAGTTACCCTACTTCCCTACTATCAGTTCATACCTTCCATCACACTGCTGTTGCATTAACCTCATAATTGTAGAGGGAAAGGAAAAATAACGCTGTAGGATGGCTCACATGATGCTGATTCTTTATCTAGGTGATTACTCCACACTCGAATATACAAATAGCATCATAGGAATGCATTTTGTAATGATGCAATAATCCTTACCTTAAGGCCTTTATATTACGTTAACAGAGTACCCACACTACGGGCGATCTTGTTCCAATTATGCAATACATTCTTCTGATGCTTACCTGTATTTGGGCAGTGTTTCGGCAAACAACAGCTCTGGATTGGAAAAATATATAATCCGAGTTACGTGCATGAGGCAAAAGCATACCTACTGATTACAATTCAACACACCTCACCGCACTGAAATGTGGGGACTGGACTGTAAATGGTGGAGACTTGTCATACCCTCCCCTACTTGAAGGTATCCGCAGGTATCGTCAGGAATTGTAGCATCCAACGAGGAACACCGTCTTTAGGATGGGGTTGTATAAACGTTAAAACATTTATTTTTTATTTTTATTTTTTTTGGTTATTGTCTCTGATAGTAGATTTTTGTGTGTTTTCTGAATTCTCCACCAACCCCAGGAGTTAGGAAAGAGGAACCATGAGTTTTGCAAATATTTGAATTGTTGTGTTTAAGGGGTGTAGAACGTGAAGAAGAATGGGTAAGTTAGTGACGGCTCGCTTCCCACAGCCCCTCATAATTTATTTATAAGGTGTGAGTCGGTAAGTGGTAAGGCTGGAATGGTAATGCCTGCATTGAACCTTGCAGGAGCTACAGTTCTGGGGAGGGGGCTGTGTTATGTTTGTGGGGTAGACAGAGGAATTTCTTAGGAAAGTTAGGATTGAATAGAGTTGCTTGGCCCGTGGACGTGTAGGAGACATCTCAATGGAAATAAGCTGTGAAACTGTGAGCTTCAGTATTATGTGTCACCACATGGGGGAAGGGGGGGTGTTGGTGTGGTGTCAATTCGAAAGGGATTAAGGATAAGTTCCCTCAGTATGTGATTGCCCTCCTGTGACCCTTCCCAATGTTTTTGTATTACAACCAGCAATGAAAGAATTACGTTTTTGTAATGGCAATGGCCATTACTTCCGAGCTGCTTGACCAGGCGGGCAGAGAATCCTGCATCCAGGGGTGACAGCGGTCAAAGTTATGCCCCTGAGGCGGATGATTGAGCATGACTGGAGAAGCATAAAGGAGAGGAGCACGTCAGAGGTGAGTAGTCAAGGGAGGAGGAAGATGCTACTCAGAGGACACTGAGGATCTCACTTTTTTCTCACGGCACGACAAAGGCTGTGCGACTCTCATTCTCGTGCAGTGCGAGTTTGCGGCGTGCTGGGCAGGACGCTGGCCGTTGACTGTTCGGCTGAGCTGTGAAGAGTGTGCGTTTCTGAGGAGGGAAGAAGAGGTACCTTGTGGCCTGATCACAGGGACTCAGAAATTGTCTCGTTGTGTGGGCCATTGTTGTGAGCAGACCAGGTGTAGGAGAGGAACGGTTGGCATATTTGCTCTTGAGAATAAGCTACACCGTGGTTTGTGAGCCCTGATGTTGAGTGCCATCTCCGAATTGCCTCCTGTACGTCTTCTCGCCCAGATAGCGATGGCGCCATTTTGAGTGCATTTTTCCCATGCAGTGACGAAGGGGTTTTGGTGACCCTCAAGCTTGAGAAGCCCATCTCTGAACACACAACTATGTGCCGGGATAAAGGAGGGATTTTCTTTTATTATTCTGTTCCCTTGTCTGTATTTAAGTCTGTGTGAAGGCGCCTCAATGAGATTTAGATTTAGTTTATTATTTGTCTTTCATTATTACAATTTGAATTACTGTCATTGTACATATTTGATTATTGTTATTAAATTATTATTTGTTCTATTTCCTTTGCTTGTGTGCATGTATCTGTTGTGTGTCGAGTAAAACCCCTGTGCTGTGCTATCATCCGAGTCTATCATATATCCACTGCCTTTCCTCATCCACCCATTCAGACACTGCTTCATAGAACTCTAAAAGATGTTAGACAGGAACTACTTTTGGTAAACCAATGCTGACTACCTTTAATTACTTTGTAATTATTTAAATGGTTCCCCATCTGGTCCCTAATTAATGTCTCCAACACCTGCCCCACAACTGAAGTTAAAGTAACAGGTTTATAGTTTCCCAATTCTTCTCTGGATCCTTTCTTAAATAATGATGTTACATTTGCTACTCCCTTATATTCCGGTAACTGTCCTGACTGTACTTTATCATATGCTTGATCCACTCCTTCTGACATAGTTGATTGTGAAGGAAATTTTCAAGACAAACATTTTTGTGATTTCATGAAATTTTAGTCTCATAAATGGCCTCGTATGCCTGTCTCTTTGTTGTGGTTTACCATGTGTCTGATGTCCCATTGTGGAGTATAAAAATGCCTGGGTTGTTGTGTCGAGTTAAGATACGGCACAGACTGGATAGGCAGAATTGCTTTTTCTCTACGTACTGTTGTGGTTGTGCAAAACTGCATGCCTCCAAGGCAATGGCACCCAACATACAGTGATCCCCAGGCAGTTATTTCGTTAGTCTTCGTGCAGTCAGATCTTCCCCTCATGTCTAGTAGGTTAACGGGACGAGTGCGCTACGTGTGTCTTATAGCTATGTCTAATTATATCTCTATCTTCCATTCAATCCTGAATTATATTCCAACCTTTTCCTTTTATCCATGGTACAAATCAAATCAAGCAAGCAAGCAACACAAACGATACGTATAACAGCACCAAGCAGCCACCTGTGAAAGAATCACAACAAGAACAAAGACGCTGCCTGGCGCATACATGGCATGCCATTTCATTCAAATCTGCATGCCAATTTACAACGGAATGTCACCTTGCTCACCCTTCGCTCACCAAAAACTCACCACCTCGACCACCAACATCTTCCGCACATGGGGAAAAATGATCCCCCGCCTTCTCGTACCTCTGCATCACGGCTCAGGTTACTCGGACCGCATGATGTGCGGACAAGCCAAGCACGTCAACAGCACCAACAGCATCTCATCAGGGATGCCCAGAATGAGCACGCGGGATTGATACGACCTTCGTCCAGTCACCAGAGCACGACAGGATGGGCAGTGAGAGATGGGGGTCACCGGGGGGGGGGGATGGTCTGGTAGTTAGGTGCGGAGCTCCAGGCTGTGTCGCGCCAGATGTGCGAATGAGACCGCTTCCGACCATAGGAGCCTGGCAGGGCATGACTAGGACTGTCGTGGCCAATAGGGAAGTGCGATTCTCGTCACCGCGCATCGCTTTTGGTCGTCACCTCCCTCTTCGCCCGGGGATAATAAAAGGCGGATCGCAAAGCCATCCACCCTCTCTTCCTTACCTGCCTGCCTCGCCCTCTCCTTCACCTCTATGCTCCGCCTTCTTCTTCACTGCTTCTCGTTGTCTGCCATCGCTGCATCTACACTCGGGGTTGGTGTGCGACAGACGTACTTGTGGGACCAGTGCAGAACACACATTTCCACGAGCCCTGGCAAAGTGACTAAGCAGGAAATAACGCGCACACTCTTGAGTTGGAATCGCTCAAGCAGAGCGTCCCACGCAGGTACATGCTACACTCACAGACCTATGCATGACTTGGCTAGGAATCTTTACCTCGTGCATCTTCTCTCCTCTTTCTCTTTCCACCCCTCTATCTCGTCCCCTTTGGACGCACTAAAGAGCATCCATTACAGATTCGCAATCAGAGTTTCCTCTGGCATGACACCATACCTCCCATATTGCACCACACCACACCTCCCACTCCCACACCTTCGACACCAGTATTTCTCCCTCCTACCTCCCCTGAAGCATACTGGGTTGTGTTGGTCAGCTGATTGCGCCAGGTATTGCGAGGCCGTTCGTCCTCATCTGCTCTCTTTCTTTCTGGCCATGTAATCTTCCTCGGGTGTGTGTGTGTGTGTGTGTGTGTGTGTGTGTGTGTGTGTGTGTGTGTGTGTGTGTGTGTGTGTGTGTGTGTGTGTGTGTGTGTGTGTGTGTGTGTGTGTGTGTGTGCGCGCGCGTGCGTTTGTGATGGCACCTTTTTGATTTTAGAATTTTTTTTAGAATGATGATGATTTTAGAAATTCTTATGGGATAAGTCTGCTCTGTGTCCGCTTTTGTAAATTGCTTGCCTTTTGTAGCACCCCACAAATTCCTTGCTATCCCTGCTGTGCATCATAATAAACCCAATTTACTGAGCCACATACCTTTCCTCACTTAATTGTAAATAAATGTTTGTGTAGAAATGTTCCCATCTCGTTTTCATCTTTTCCTTCATTGGTCCAGCATGGTTCGTATCCTAGCTTAGCTGGGACATTATCCCCCAACGATCTGTTTTTATAGCTGGTACGTCCTTGGGCAGTTACGGTTGGCTACATCTGATCCGGTAAAGTAATCCGGTTTGAACAAGGCATACAGAGCCGTGTCCCCTGGTAATTAGATCACGTGAGTACTTAGTAAACGGTATTCATTAGATGGCGGGCCCTAATTCAAGTGGTCAAGTTATTGGCGTTCACGGTCGATTCGCGACCTGCCGCGTCACAGAGTTATCCGTGTGCGATGCGATGGCCTGCGATTCCGG
Source organism: Eptatretus burgeri (assembly GCF_056783735.1). NCBI lineage: Eukaryota > Metazoa > Chordata > Myxini > Myxiniformes > Myxinidae > Eptatretus > Eptatretus burgeri. The sequence goes on along the minus strand of NC_140975.1, from coordinate 51,142,147 downwards.
AGAGTCTGGTGGGAACCCGTGGTAGCTTCGCCCCCCTCGTGGTCTTCTTGCCCCTGACCCCAGATCCGCAACAGTACATGTCATTTTAGGTTTTATGTGCAAGTTCTTATCCACAGCAGTTTTGATATAAACCAAAAAAAGAGCTCAATTAGTGCATAAAACGATATTTTCAATACGCTGCTGCTCCTTCACTTTGGCATTTTCCTTCTTTTTCAGCAAACTAAGACAAAACGAACGAGAACGTCACTCGGTGGAGCCCATACCTCCGTCAGGCTGAACATTTTACATTTTGTATCCCATTAATCGTCCGGATTAGCATCCAGACCCTCATGAAAATCTAATCAGATTGTTCTTGTCACCTACCCAACTCCATCCACCAAGTTTCATCCAAATATGTCCATAATGTTTTGAAATATGATGCCATATATCAGTTTTGGCCCCATCTCTCAATGATGAAGAATCATTTTTCAAAATTTTAAATTCTCGTATCCGGATCATCACCAAAATCGAATCAATTCATCCTCATCGCACACCCAACCTGTCCACCAAGTTTTGTCCGAATCCGTCCATATCGTTTTGAGATATCCTGCTCACAGACAATCAGACAGATGAGTGAAATATAACCTCCAGCCACCTTCGGTGGCAGAAGTAAAAATATTGAAATTTATTGCATTGTTCCACGTGACTAAATGTTTCTCATGGCAACGTTTCATTAGCAGGGTACTTGTAAATGTAAATCGTGATTCAGGGCTCTGAGGATACCTTGTGCTTGCCCAAATATTAATTTGGATCCTTTGCAGGTTATGGACATTTGTCTCCCTCGACTATGGGAGGAAGGATCTTTTGCATATTCTTCGCTCTTCTTGGGATTCCTCTCAACATCATCACATTGAACCACGTTGGAGTGAAACTGAGCAATGCGTTCAACAGGCTGTCCACTTTCCTAAATGGAAAGAATTTGAAGGAGGTAATCTTTTAATCCTTGTCCATAAAATATTTATTCCTTAAATGATGGTGTAGTGATTGAATTCCACAATGCTACACATTCGATTCCTTGTGAATATTTGAAACTGATGTTATTAAATTCACTTGAAGTGAAATGTATGCTTCACAGCATGTTTTTTTATGCATTGTCAAGGAAGGAAGCACTTTCCAAGTTTTTGGGTATGCTCTTCTGCATTGATCATAGGTAATCCTTAAATTTTATTTGTGCAATCTTCAACGTGTGTGTGTGTGTGTGTGTGTGTGTGTGTGTGTGTGTGTGTGTGTGTGTGTGTGTGTGTGTGTGTGTGTGTGTGTGTGTGTGTGTGTGTGTGTGTGTGTGTGTGTGTGTGTGTGTGTGTGTGTGTGTGTGTGTCTGCAACGCGAGGCTCCACAGCACGAACCAGCAAACCAATTTCGATGAAACTTTGACAACAGGTGCCATATGGTCTGGGAATGTGCGCGTTTGAATTTCGTTGCCTAGCAACCACCAGTTGCTGTGCAGCGGCCGAAAAACCGCGTACAGTATTTTCATTACTTGTCCTTCAGTTTTGAATGTAGAGAAATGAGACTTCGGAATTAAACACTTCGGGATATTTCGAAAATTTTACTCAAGCCGATTTTTGATTGAGGTTTTATTTTTCAAATGGTAGTCCTTCAAAAATCGGGTGTCTCTTCACCATCATTTTTTTATGAGGGGCTTAGGAAAGTGGTCGTGGTTGATGAAAAGTTGGAGTGGCAGAGGAAAGTGGGCGTGGTTGATGAAAAGTGGGAGTGGCGCAGGAAAGTGGGCGTGGCTTATGTAAAGATGGCGTGGCTTATCAAAAATATTGTGTGGCTCAGGAGGTGTGGTCAAATAAGAGCATTGAGAGAAGTTTATCGGGTTTTCCGTGTGTGTGTGTGTGTGTGTGTGTGTGTGTGTGTGTGTGTGTGTGTGTGTGTGTGTGTGTCTGCAACGCGAGGCTCCACAGCACAAACCAGCAAACCGATTATTTTTCAAATGGTAGTCCTTCAAAAATAGGGTGTCTATTTACCGTCATTTTTTATGAGGAGTGCCAGTTGGCAAAATACACAATAGGAAAAATCTTGCCAGGCAGAGGAACAATTGTATGTGAACCAATACGTCTTGGCAATGAATCTTCGTCGGTGGATCGGTCAGAATGAAAAGCATCGTATTCAGCACTTCGATCCTAGCGAATCCCTCGTTGCCTACCGGTTTTTTACTTGGCGAAATCTTCGATTTTGTCAAGTCTGTTGGTCTGTTCCGTTTGTTGGTTTGTTTGTTTGTCCAGTCGTCTACAGCCCAAACGGCTGGACCAGTCGTCCTTAAATTTTTACACTTGATAGGCAATCCACCTGAGACAGTCCGCGTCCAAAGCCCGTCTTAATCGGACTAAACGTAACGACGTGACGTCACACAACGTGAAAACACATTTTTGGACATAACTCGGTGACCATAAGTCGTAGCGACTTCATGTTTACGCCAAAACAAACTTCAATGGAATATCTAAATGTTTTAAAATGCATGTTAGTCAAAATTATGCACAGTTTTCGCAAGTCTATGACGTCAAAGTTTTTAGCTATTGGCGTGATTTAAAAAAAATTCTATTCGTTCTACAGGTCAGAATTCTTAACCGATTTGGATGAAATTTTAACAGCTGATAGAAATCCACAGTGCAAAAATAGATGTGACTTTTGGTGATGTTCAAGATCAGGATCTGGATTCTGCATCACTTTATATTATCTCCCATTATAAACCAATGGGTAATTTTGTGAATTACACATGGCTATTTCTCAAACAGTTTTGCACTTTTTATATTGAAACTTATACTGTCTATTTACGCATGTAATATTAACATGTGTACAAAGTTTGATCGAAATTGACCCAAGGTTAAGGTCAGGGTCACCCAAAACATGAAAAGCACACATATAAAATACATATTTTTGTTTTACAACATATTTCAAACCTGATAACGGGATCGTAAAGCTGGTTGAAAAGCAATGTTCCATCCATTAGGACCATACTCTGTGCAGAGCGTTGGTGCCGCCGAAGCAGTCTCCTTGGCTATTGGAAACAATCCTGGACGGGTCGCCACTCCGACACAGTATACCAGCAAGCTGGCACTCATTTTGCCAACCTCGGAAGGATGACAGGCAGAGTCAACCCCACCTGGTGTTAATTCAACAGCTGAGCGGGATTTTGAACTCAGGACCCTAGGATCCCAAGCCCACTACCTTAACCATTAAGCCAACACCAGGCATGTTCCTAGGTATTTTCAAATATTTTCTTCGATCAGAATGAAGGCAACAAGCACCGATGATAAGTTGTTGAATGTCACATGGTGTTGTGTCACATGGCTTTAAATGAGTTGTGAAAATTTTCAATCTGCTGCCGTTACCATGACAACGCGCGCCTGATAATTGTTATTTGTGACGTCGCGTCATTTTATTAACGTACGAACAAATAAACACCACACTTTCCATGACATTACAGCTTGGACCACCACACAGAAAGGTCAACTAATTCGCCAAGTGTCGTGCTAAGCACGATTTTTCATTTGTCTGTCTCTGTCTGTTTGTTTGTTTGTCCAAGCAGAACTTTCATGTTTTTTCTGCATCTGCTTGTTGGATTGAGACTAAATATTCACTGTAGGTGCGACGACTCATGTATAATGTTTCAATGATAATTATGACGTGATAGGTCACGTGGTGTGGCAGCCATGTTGGAAAAATGGAAAAACTTTGGACCTCTGAATCTGAAATCTCACCATGCAAAAAATTTAAACTTGGCACATGGCAAGTACTCCTCATGTTGAATAAGTGTTTTTATGACATCATCAGTGCCTTCTTTATAACCTTATAATTGCATATCTAGAACGCTACATCTGATGAGTATGAAAATTTTTGAGGGTCATCTCGGGATAAAATGGTCCCCAGAAAAAAAACAAAAAAACATTGCTGACGTCAGTCACGTGATTTGGCAGCCATATTGTTTAAAAAATAAAATCCTCAAAAATCTTCTTCTCTGAAGTGGCTGAACAGATGAAGGTGAAACTTTACAAGTATGATCACCTATCCATGATGAACAAAAGGTTTACACATATGACATCATAGGTCAAATGATTTGGCAGCCATATTGGATTTATCCGAAAACCTATAAAAAAAAATCTTCTTCTCCAGAACGGCCAGACAGATCGAGGGGAAACTTCCAGAAATGTTCCACAAGCCTTGGGTGTACAAGTTAAGGAATAGTTGATTGGTCACATGGTTTGGCAGCCATATTGTAGTGAAAGAAATATTAAATAATGTTTTCTTTGGAACCGCTTTCTCAATTGACATGAAACTTCACAGTTTTGATCTCGTAGTGATGGGGAATACATATTTTAAATTTCAACTTGATCGGATGCATGGTCTGGCAGCCAGAATTTAATCTTTTTGATCTGGGTTCTTCGTTATTTTATTTATTTATTCTTTCAAAAAGGCTCACTTGGCTGTGCCTGGATGGGCTTGAGGGAAGAGGAGTAGCAGCTGAAATGCGAATCCTATCCAGGTTCCTCCTGATGACTTCATCTTTGCTTTTTGCTTGTTCGGGTTCTTTCTGATGACTCCAACACAGGACTGTACCCATTTGGTCTTCCATTTGATTTGAATTGAATTTATTTTAATCCCATGCTAACTTAAATTGAATAATCATGAAAAACGTCATGGGTCAGGGACAGGTGTCCGATCAAAGCAGGGTTGCATCAAAGCGGGACGTATTGGAACCCGGTCACCACTGCCAGCAGTTATAAAGTGGCAGTTCTAATTATGTCTCTTATTAATTACGCAACACACCAATACACAAAGGCCACACAAAATACACCACACAAAACAAGTTCTGGTGAGGGTCTGCAATCTCTGATTGCTTTTTCTAGTTTTGTAGATGCATCGTGTCGGCCTTAATGGAAGCATCATGGGCCTTTAATTTCTGGATGCAATTGTCAACCTTTTGGGGGGCTCATTGTTCGACTTTTGTTTGTGAATTGTCAGCTTTGCCAAACCTTTCTGTACTCTTGTCCATTGGGGATAATGATACACATGTATTGTGATAAAATGCAGTGCATGTGAAACCTGGTATCACCACATCACTCAGTATGCTGAAGAACCAGAATCTGTTGGCGCAAAGCTGAACAGAGAGATCAAGAAAATCTTCATTTAAATTTCAAATCATACTCAGGTTTTATCACTCTGTGGACATATAATGGGAAATTTTGTCACGTCAATAACTCACTGTGGTTTGTTACTTCCATCAGCAAGTATTGCACTCAGGGCCACATTTGTCAGCAAAAGTGCATTCTGTTGATGAGCACAGGCCAAAGCAGTGATGAAAGCCATAATGGTTGCCAACATGGTAGAATCAAAGCCGCTCGGTCTCACCTGTCTGCTTTTCAATTAGTCACAAATGCCATTCGACCCATTGTCAGAGTGGCATGCACTGCGCCGTTGCAAGGGATTCAAGATTCATTGATTTAATTAAGGAATTCGACAATTTCGAAAAAATAACCAGGATGAGCATGTAAAACAGCAACCAGCACATTCTCATTCTCATTCTCAAACCAGCACATTCTCATTCTCAAAACAGCAACCAGCACATTCTGCAAAAGTTTTATGGCTGAAGTTTACCTACATTTTCTCACGATAAACTGCTCTACAAAGCAGGTAAAGTATTTGTTCAATACTGTATTTCGTGTTTTTAATCCTGTACATGGGTCAGACCAAGCTATTATGGAATCTTTTTGATTTATTATTTTAATACAATCCAAAAATCTGTTCAGCGATTTAATGAAATCTGAGGGAACCTACTATTATCTCTTCTTCTTCTTCTTCTTTCGGCTGCTCCCGTTAGGGGTCACCACAGCGGATCATCCATATGATCCGCATACTGATTTGGCACAGGTTTTACGCCGGATGCCCTTCCTGATGCAACCCTGGTCACCTCTTATGACACAGGGATAAGGAACCTACTATTATATATTCCTAATTTGCTCTCAGAAATGAGGATACGAAATGCTGTTAATCCTTACTATAATTCAAGGACTGGTATTTATGTGTTTGTTTGTGGGTTTGTTTGTCGGGTTACTCTTCCTACAGTTCTGGCCCAATTACATCCAGACTTGCTACAGAGGATCAGCATAACCCCAATTAATGTATAGGGGTGTTTTTTTTTTTCTTTGCCGGTGGACTTGAGGGGATGCAAATTGTCTATGTAAATACGTATCGTGTAGCACCGCCTCCAGGTGGGGGAGGGTATTACAAGTCTCCACCATTTACAGTTCAGTATTCCTGTCCCCACGTTATCCAGTGCAGTGAGGTGTTTTGAATTATATGCAGGAGGTATGTTTTTCGTGGGGTGCCACCAAAACTGATCGATCTGATGTCTGAACTCTACTCTGGTACTGAGAGTGCTGTGAAGTGTGGTGGTACCATCTCTGACTTATTTCCAGTTGTTACTGGAGTTCGTCAGGGATGTGTACTTGCCCCCACACTTTTAAGCACTTGTATGGACTGGATTTTAGGGAGGATGTCGGAGAGATCAAGTTGCGGTGCATCATTTGGGAGTGTCAAGATCTCGGACCTTGATTTTGCAGATGATGCAGTCATCTTTGCGGAGACTTTAGACATCCTCTTGGGGGCCCTCGAGGTGCTGAATGAGGAGTCGGAGCCATTGGGATTACGGGTTTCTTGGGTCAAAACTAAGATCCAGGCTTTCGGTGACATCTTGGATGCTGCTGTCCTGTCTGTGTCTGTTTGTGGTGAGGATGTTGAGGTCGTGGAGAGATTCACTTACCTTGGCAGTGATATTCATGTCTCTGCTGGCTGCGAGTCAGAGGTCAATAGACGTCTGGGTCGGGCCTGGGGAGTCATGGATTCACTGGATCATGGGGTGTGGCGCTGCCGGTACCTGTGCGGGAGGACGAAAGTCCAAGTCTTCAGGTCCTTGGTACTTCCAGTCTTGCTCTATGGGTGCGAGACTTGGACTCTGACCAAGGATCTGAGACGGAGACTTAATTCCTTTGGTACCAGGTCTCTTTGGAGAATCCTTGGCTATCGCTGGTCGGATTTTGTGTCCAACTAGCGGTTGCTGAAAGAGACTCGGATGAGATTTGTTACCTGCATAGTCCGTGAGCGTCAGTTGCGGCTGTATGGACATGTGGCTCATTTTCCTAACGCTGATCCTGCTCACCAGATTCTCTCAGCGAGGGAGTCTCATGAGTGGAGGAGGCCAGTGGGCCGACCACGTGCCTCATGGTTGCAACAGGTTGACCATCATCTCAAGGAGATCGGGATGGGCCTGGCATCTGCCTGGGGGATGGCCAGACGGAGGCCCTTGGAGTACCGGCAGAAAGTGGACGCAGCGACGTGCTGTTCTGGCACATGCTCCCATACCTGACCTGACCTGATGTTTTTGCTTCATGCACATAACCCGGGTTATTTATTTTTCCTATACAGAGCTGTTACTTGCCTATACACTGCCCAGATAAAGGTATATGTCAGAAGAACGTGTTGCATGCTTGGAACAAGATCACCCGTAGGGTGGGTACTCTGCGAGTCGATGAAATGCAATCAACGAAAAATCCATGATGTACGTTTGCATGCCAATATCCCAATCTGTGATTATTTATTGTTCGACTCAAATGCACCCGTAGCGGGTCGATGCAATTTCCCATGACAACCTTTTTTCACTTCCATGATTCATTGAAATTCATGAATTTAATCACTTCAGAAGGTGAGCACAGTTTTAACCAATTTTATTCCAAAATAGATCTTTTTTTGTGTGATGAATTTACCTCTTCATATTTATCCTAAATAATTCCCCATAACTTGATCATGTTGATGGAGTTTCCTCACCTGGGTATGGTCTGTACCAGATCAATATACAGTACACACATATATATTTATACATATATATATATATATATATACATACATATATATATATATATATATATACATACATATATATATATATATATATATATATATATATATATATATATATATATATATATATATATATATATATATATGCCTGGTGTTGGCGCAGTGGTGAGAGCAGTGGCTTGGGATCCAAAAGGTCCTGAGTTCAAGCCCCGTTAGGCCACTGAATTAATAAACCAGGGGGTTGACTCAGCCTGTCATCCTTCCGAGGTTGGCGAAATGAGTACCAGTATACTGGGCCGGTGTATACCCCGGTTAAAATAGGTGTACCGTATCCCTGTGTCGTAAGAGGTGACCAGGGTTGCGTCAGGAAGGGCATCCAGCGTAAAACATGTGCCAAATCACTATGCGGATCATACAGATGATCCGCTGTGGCGACCCTGAACGGGAGCAGCTGAAAGAAGAAGAAGAAGAAGATATATATATATATATATATATATATATATATATATATATATATATATATATATATATATCTTCTGGTACACTGTGTATATGTTGATAAAATATACCCTCTCCCCAGTACATTTTTTTTTTAGAGTTGGACAAGGGTTAGGGATTAGCTTATTAGAGGTCGGGTTACATTTTGAGAAAGCATAATATAGCCAGGGCATAATGTGGACTCGCCAAAGCAATGCCAGGGTATAAAGTACTCGATAAGTCATTGCATGATTATTGTGTGGCCATTATGATGTTTTTTTTCTTCCCCTCCACTGCTAAAGTATGGAACTCTTTACCTTCTTGTGTTTTTCCAAAAAGTTATGACCTTTCCCTCTTCAAAGAGCAGTTTTTTTACTTCCTCAAAAACTTACACTTCTCTCTCTTTCTTCACTTTTCTCTTTATATAGTTGTTTTATTTGAGGCCTGGCCTTGATGAGGGCTCATAGTCTGTGACTGGAGCCCTTAAAATAAAAAATAAAAAACAATAAAAAAGAAAAGTTAGGGGAAAAGGCTTAACTGGCAGTTGAGTGGATTTTTGAACCTGATCCTAACCAATAAGATCTCTCCATTTTCACTTGGTGTTCCCTGTCAACAATTGTAAGTGATACAAGTCAACAAAAACAACCATGATGGCGGCGTTGAGGCATCGTTACGCTTTGTCCAAATCCTGCACAAAAATGTGCTCTATCATACACTTGCTTCAAAAAAAAATCATCACCATTTGTCATTCAATTCACTACTGTGAGTTTGTGAAAGACCAATTAATGTGAATTTCAACAGAGGGTTAGTGAGGATCGAAGCAATCGTGGTTAAGTGTGTATGGCATTCGTGAGAAATATTCATGTGCAAGAGGTCATTTATTTGTTACGTATGCAAATTTAGTGGAATTATACTGCTAAATGTACCATCAATGATGACGTAGTAAGTTTTGTTTTGTTTTGTATAGTTATTTGTCTTGCAATATAAGTTTTCCCTTCATGTCACAGTTGCAAAAGACTGCTTAGCCAGCCATAAGCCATAGGCATGTATATTGGAACTTCAACAAAATAGTGGATGATTAAATCCTGTATTTTGACCTTTAATTAAAAAAAAAGAATGCATGCACCAGTTTGGGTAAAATTACTTGCTTGTTTGTTTCTATCCTTTTCTGCTGTGACACAGGCTTCAACAAAGATTATTCCTTCAGTCTTCATAAATCATCACTTACACATTTAATCATCAATGTAGATTCTTCTTGTTTGCAGTGACTGGGTTTAGATCACCTTATAGTGACTTTTTATTCTGTTCTCAATTTGATTTTGATAATAATAAGCAAACTTTCACATTGATTCAACTTTTAATCATCATCCCAGACTGCTGTTAATATGAACTTTAGCAAGAACTTGTGATTTTTGGACAATGCTGTTCTGAGATGCTGGTCTGCAATCCTGTCCTCTTTCTCATAAGCCATCCATTCAGCCGCATTTTCCAGCACTCACCTCGACACTGTGATGTCTTCCTTCCCTGTGCGACAGCGTACAGTGAAAATCATCACAGCAGTGTTTTTTGCAGTTTCTGGAGTTATACTGTTCTTCTTCATCCCCTCGATAATCTTCGCAGTTGTTGAGGGTTGGACATATGGCGAGGGTGTTTATTATTCCTTTGTGACCCTCAGCACAATTGGCTTTGGTGACTATGTGGCAGGTAAGTGAACAGCACCTTGGTCATAAATTGTGGTGATTGAATATTATTCTGTGACGTGCACAAGTGAGAAGTCTTTAATTGTGACTGACCGTGTTTTGTTAATATAGCAATCAACTTTAATTTAGCGCCTCTGGGTGGCTTACTTCAATATTTCACCTCCAATAGCCTCAATCACAGTTTGACTATTACCTCATTGGTTACTTGACTCCACCCACTATGACACCAAGACAAAATGATATGCCCCCCATCTTGGTTTTCTGGTGGGCCTAACACATTAGGCCTCTAGGCCTCTCCTGATTATGCACTATCGGGGTTTATTGCATCAGATTTCCATTGGCTTTGCCTGGGTCAAGTGTTAATCACGATGAGGGACCCTAAAAAATCTAATATGTCGAATAATAGTAAAGTTTAATCAAGCCCATCAGAACCCACAGTACGTCAGAATGCATGGTCATCAAGCATCATTTTACGTAAAGTTACAAAAAAAAAATAGCATTACGTAGTTTTTGAATGTCCCCATATTTGGGGTTAAACAATTTGTGACCGTGTAACAAATCAGCTCGTTCTGATATAACCATGGTGCAGGTTGACATGGATAAGAGGTGTCGGGTTAATTTGTTAATAGCGCAGTAAGTGTGTGTTTCCCAATCGCACTGTTCATCTTTTAAAAGTGCTTTAAATGTGTTTCTCAATCGGCCTATTACTGGATTTTGTCGCAGGTTGTGACCACAGTGCGGTCATTCTTGTTTTACCTTTAAAGATGCATTCTGTCCAAGTTCGAGATGATTACTCCTGTGTTTTAGAATTTGTGCAGTCTCTTCACTCTGTGTCTGTCTGTGCATCTGTGTGTTGTTGTCAAGGGCCATACTTTTATTATCTATACTCATTGTAGAGGATGTTTCTCTGTTTATGATGGGTCTCCTGCTAGTTCATAAAAAATTAATTAATAATGATTAGACAGGTTAACTTTTATGACATAGAAACTACTTTTTGTCTCCAAAATCTAAGCTCATGAAAGAGTGAGAACACAGAATGAACCAGAACATAATAGATGAAGAGGAAGAAGAAAAACATAATGGAAAGTGGCAAAAACACATTAACAGGAGGGTAGAGTGATACAACAGAGGGACACTTGATGGAAGAATGGATATGGGGAAGAATGAGATTAAAAATAAAAAAGAGAGAGGAGGACACAGGGTGTGGTAAAGCTGGATACAAGCTCAAACACAGGAAAAAGAGTAAGGGGGGGAAAAAACCAGGGATGAAACAGGAATGGAACAAAAAGTGGGTGAGGGAGAAGGGGGAATACAAAATAAACCTGAAAATGAAGGGGTCGGCTTCACCATTCCTTTCATGCCGTGAGGCGCATTGGGCTGCTGAGGAAATTTCATTTTGGCTAAGAAGTACAGTCCTGGATGGGTCGCCACTCTGATGCAGAATACTCGAATGGCTTATTACTCCAGTAAGCTGGTACTCATTTTGCCCACCCTGGAAGAGTGACAGGTTGAGTCAACCCAACTGGTGTTATTTCAAAGGATTTACAGGGGCTCAAACTCAGGACCCAAAGATCTTAAGCCAGCCAAGGGGTGAGCTTGGGGAGGGTTAATGAGGGGAGAAAGATCATATGACTGTGGATATGATTCAAGTCACTTTCAGGGTGGCCTGAGGTGGAGTTGGTGGTGGTTGTGGTGAACAGCCATCTTGAAGTCCTGGATGGAAGAAGCCGATTGAACAGATTGAGGAAGTTGGTAATTTTATAAGCGAGATAAGAGAAAAACAAATGAGAGAGCCTGGATTCGGGAAGTTTCACCAGAAGTAGGTTACTCACTGACCGCATGCACCCAGCTACAATCTGTGGTGGATAGAGCAAAGAAAGGGCATAGGGTGTAAGACCAGAAATGAGGCATTGAAGACTGAGGGACCACTGACCTATCTGTTATGTGAGAGTAACAGGTCGAGAGACTCGGCTTTATCATGGGAGATCTCAATGATTTTGAGGGCCTTGGTTTTCATGGCATCAACTCCTGCAAGGTGTGAGGCAGGGGTGCCAACTTTAAGGAGAGGGCAGTACTCCATCAGGCTGTGGATGAAGGTCTTGTAAGCCGATAAAAGTTAAGATTTGCGAAGTAAAAACATTGAGTAATGGAGGATGCCCAGTGGCCAGTTTGCTTTGGGAGCTAACTTGGGCATATGGTTTGCCCAAGAAAGATCATAGCTGATGTTGAGACCAAAAATCCTGAGTGACCGAACTTCTTCGAGAGTGTTTTTAAGGAAGTATATGGGGGAGGTGGGGGAAACGTGTTGTCAGACAACTCCTTTCAGAGAGACAGAGTGAGAGTGGGATTTATGATGATTGAAAGACACACTCCAAGTGTTGGACCAGCTCCTGATTCTTTGAAGGTCCTCAAAGAGAGAAGATGCTGCTGCCTGCCTGCCTGAAGGATTAAATATGTGACAGCAAAGTTTGAAGTTATCAGCAAAGAGATAAGCAGGATTTTTGTGACAATCATAAATATTGTTGAGGAACATTAGAAAGGGGAGTGGGCCCAAGACACTGCCTTAAGGCACTCCAGCCTCAACACCGAGAGGAAATGAGAAGATCCCATTAAGAGCCACACGCTCACTACGAGAGGAGCGGAAGTCAGTGATCCATGGGAAGAGGTAGCATTGGGTGCTGTCTTCTTCTTCTTCCTCTTTCGGCTTGCTCCCGTTAGGGGTCGCCACAGCGGATCAACCGTCTCCATTTCGCTCTATCCTCCACATCTTCCATTGACACTCCAACCACCCGCATATCCGCCCTCACCGCATCCATGAACCTCTTCTTTGGCCTTCCTCTTCTCCTCCTGCCTGGCGGCTCCATCTTCAACATCCTTCTCCCGATATACTCTGCTTCCCTCCTGTGCACATGTCCAAACCATCTCAATCTCGCCTCTCTCACTTTGTCTCCAAACCGTCCTACCTGCGCTGTCCCTCTAATATACTCATTTCTTATCCTATCCATCCTCGTCACTCCCAACGAGAATCGCAGCATCTTTAACTCTGCCACCTCCAGCTCCGCTTCCTGTCTTATTGTTAGTGCCACCGCCTCCAAACCATACAACATAGCTGGTCTCACTACCGTCTTATATACTTTCCCCTTCACTCTTGCAGCTATCCTTCTGTCACAAATCACTCCTGCAACTCTTCTCCACCCACTCCATCCTGCCTGCACTCTCTTTTTCACTTCTCTCCCACACTCTCCGTTACTTTGGACAGTTGATCCCAAGTATTTAAACCAATCCACCTTCCCCACCTCAACTCCTTGCAACCGCACCATACCACCACCCTCCCTCTCATTTACGCACATGTACTCCGTCTTACTCCTACTGACTAACATTCCCCTTCTCTCCAGTGCGTACCTCCACCTCTCAAGGCTCGATTCAGCCTGCTCCCTACTCTCCCTACAGATCATGATGTCATCCGTGAACATCATAGTCCATGGAGACTCCAGTCTGATCTCGTCCGTCAACCTGTCCATCACCATTGCAAACAGGAAAGGGCTCAGAGTCGATCCTTGGTGCAATCCCACTTTAACCTTAAACCAGTCCGTCATTCCTACCGCACACCTCACCACTGTCACACTGTCCTCATACATATCCTGCACAATTCTCACATACTTCTCCACCACTCCCGACTTCCTCATACAATGCCACAACTCCTCTCTTGGCACCCTATCATAAGCTTTCTCTAAATCCACAAACACACAATGTAACTCTTTCTGGCCTTCCCTATACTTCTCCATCAACATTCTCAAAGCAAACATCGCATCAGTGGTGCTCTTTCCTGGCATAAACCCATATTGCTGCTCACAGATCGTCACCTCTCCTCTCAACCGAGCTTCCACGACTCTTTCCCACAACTTCATGGTGTGGCTTAACAACTTTATCCCTCTGTAATTTCCACAGCTCTGCACATCACCCTTATTCTTGAAAATCGGAACCAGTACACTTAATCTCCACTCCTCCAGCATCCTCTCACTTTCCAAGACTTTATTAAACAATCTGGTTAACAACCCCACTGCCATCTCTCCTAAGCACTTCCATGCCTCCACTGGTATACCATCTGGGCCAACCGCCTTTCCACTTTTCATCTTCTTCATAGCAGTCCTCACTTCATCCTTACTGATCCACCCCACTTCCAGATTCACTATCTCCACCTCTTCCAACCTTCTCTCTCTCTCTCATTTTCTTCATTCATCAGCTCCTCAAAGTACTCCATCCACCTTCTCAACACACTCTCCTCGCTTGTCAGCACATTCCCATTTGCGTCCTTTATCACCCTAACCTGCAGCACATCCTTCCCAGCTCGGTCCCTCTGTCTTGCCAATCGGTATAAATCCTTTTCCCCTTCTTTTGTATCCAACTTCTCATACAGCTCGTCATATGCCTTTTTCTTGGCCTTTGCCACCTCTTTTTTTGCTTTTCGACGCCACTCCTTGTACTCCTGCCTACTTTCTTCATCTCTCTGACTATCCCACTTCCTTTTTCGCCACCCCCTTCTTCCTTATACTTTCCTGTACTTCCTCATTCCACCACCAAGTCTCCTTATCTTCCTTCCTCTGTCCAGATGTCACACCAAGTACCTTCCTAGCTATCTCCCTCACAACTTCTGCTGTCGTTGCCCAATCATCCCACCCATCTTTACCACCATCCAACGCCTGTCTCACCTCCTCCCTAAATTTCACACAACAGTCTTCCTCCTTCAGCTTCCACCATCTGGTCCTTGGTTCAGCCCTCACTCTCTTCCTCAACCTCACCTCTAAAGTCATCCTACAGACCACCAATCGATGCTGTCGAGCGACACTCTCCCCTGCCACAACCTTACAGTCACTAATCTCTTTCAGGTTGCATCTCCTACTTAAGATGTAATCCACCTGTGTGCACTTTCCTCCACTCTTGTATGTCACCCTGTGTTCCTCCTTCTTCTTGAAATACGTATTTACCACTGCCATTTCCATTCTTTTTGCAAACTCTACCACCATTTGCCCTTCCACATTTCTCTTGTTGAGACCGAACCTCCCCATCACCTCCTCATCCTCTTTATTCCCTTCCCCAACATGTCCATTGAAATCTGCTCCAATCACCACTCTTTCATCCTTGGATACACTCTCCACCACTTCATCTAACTCACTCCAGAAATCTTCTTTATATTCCATCTCACACCCCATATATGGGGCATATGCACTGATGACATTCATCATCACCCCTTCATGGTGTAGCATTGGGTGCTGTAGGCAGATATTATTGAAAGCAGGCTGCCAGACTGTATTGAGTGCTCGAGATATGTCCAGTTATATGATTCTGTTCTCATGTCTGAGATTGAGGGCTTCTGTCCATTTTTGGGAGAGCAGAAGCGATTCTGTCCAGGATGGAATGAAGAGGTCTGTCTCCTAAATGATGGTCTTAGATCAGACCTTTTGAAAAAATTAAGGGTTTTATGTCCAATTTGAGAATGGATTCCTTATTTTTCTTATAATTGTAACTAGGCTAATGGGCCTGTAACTAAGAGGATCTGCTTTTGCACCATGTTTGTGAATTGCAATGATCTTTCCGAACTTCACAGTAGATGTGAGGTGACCTAGTGCAAATGATAGGGTGAGCAAAACAACAATGGTGTGCAAGAAAGAGCAGCGGAGCAGATTTTTCGGAAAAATACGCTAATATCGTCCAGACGTGTTGCAACTATATGTGGCATATATGTCTGTTTGTGTCCAAATCCTTAAACCACACCTCTCCCAAACCCCAACCCCATCCCTCTTTTCCATCCACCCAATGTTGAAGTTTCATTGTCAACATGTTTTCAATGTAAATTTTGACTGAATAAAATAATGTCATCACTCGTGTATGCACCCTAATATTTGTTTTCTGGGGTTCAAACCCTTCAATCTCTCCTTAGGGTCGAACCCCGACATAGACTATGTTCAGATTTACCGCAGCATGGTGGGGTTTTGGATCTTGTTCGGTATGGCTTGGCTTGCTGGCGTCTTCAATACTCTAATTGCAATTTTTGAAAAAAATGAGAAGAAGATGACAGAGAAGTTTGAAAATGCAGAATCTTTGAAAGAGGAAAATGCACCTACAGAATCAAATAAAGATGCTGAGTGAATTGACTTTTGAATGGCTGTATATTTTCATGTATTTTAATTTTACAGTTGCAAGTAAACTGTAATGTGATATGCAATAGCACCAACAGTGCATTTGGTGTGCAGTAATGAGTGTTATCCAACTAAAAGTGTTGAGTCCACTGGTGGATGGATTTGGTAAAATGCCAAATGGTGAAAACAGGTTTAAACAAGGAGGTATTGTAAGGAAAAGCAAATTTGTCCTTATAACCCACACTGCGTATCCTCTCCAACACTAGAACACAAATTAAACATCATGTAACTAAAGACGAGTACAAAAGCAGTTCAACATAGTTGAAGGAAGAAGAAGCAACTGAATTTGGATGGAATGTCAGCAGACAACCATCTTCAACACTATAACGACCCACTCCTGCCAATATTTTGAAATGAGCATGTGGTCCATCAGGCCTTAGGCCGCAAGATGAGTTGAATGGTCTGATTGGCCACATTTGAAGCTGTGGGACAGGAGCCTGTCTCTCTCCCCCACGTCAAATGCAGCCTGCCTCTCTCTCTCTCTCTCTCTCTCTCTCTCTCTGTTCCCCCCTCTCTCTCTCTCCTCCTCTCTCGACCAGCCACAACACACAGCTCGCTCCATACCCACCTCCATCTCAGTCATTTCCCGGATTCCTTGCTCCCCACCTCTCCAAGCTCAAGCCAGAGAACGCCTCATGATGAACTACACTGTCCCACTCCACAGCCAGAGGGGAAGCGCTGTCCAACCTTCAGTGTGCCGTGGCATGCAGTTGTGTTACTCTCACGGAAGGGTAGGAAAGTAAGAACACTAAGAAACCCATGGGACTCGTGACCTGCGTCAATTTCCTCACCTTTTTATTTATCTTTAAGTTGTTGTCTTGAACACACAATTGTCCATGAGAGGTATTCAGAAACATATGGTAATTTACACAGGAATAACAAATAAAAAGAGGGGTTCCTACTCCTCCCCAAGCATGACGCTCGAAGGGGGGGTACCTTCAATTTGCCTGGGGAAACTCCACCCCACACAGGAAAAAGGAGCCACAAATTGTACCTATACATACCCTCGTGGACCATAATCTAAGTTCTAAGCTATCGGCCACTAACCTATACCTTTATTCTTATCTTGTACATTCCATCTATAAACACAGAACATACATTTAACAATTCGGAGCACATATAAAAAAAAACTGCTTGCTCCCGAGGCACTAAACACATCAGGCAGTTCTATATGGTATAAAAGAAAATCATTTCTCCCAAGCCTTCAACCCTCATCCTTACCCACAATTTTTATTACGTCCATTAATCCTTGCATATACATTTTCCGTCACCACACTTGGATCCGTCATTTTGGATTACGAGTAAACAAAGGGAAACTACACGTGAACTTGCATCATATGACTGACCGATGCTCTGTTAAAGAGCGTTAGTTATGACGAAGCAGTTACTAGGCCTGTGGTTTTGCTGGGTGGTTAGTAGGGGAATTTTGTTGGTTCTGGGACTATCCCATTTTTCCCCATTGACATTAATGTTAACTCAGGGAAAAACTATTTCACCCTGTCAATAAAAAGGAGTCTTTTTTTTTCTCACAAACATATCTCTGCCACCAGCTTCTCTTTCTCCTTCCCCACCTCTTCCACTCATCCTGCATCAGCTTCTCCACATTAAATAGTTTCTGGGACCAAGCCTTCCATGAGCCTCAACGATGTATCAAAATTTTTTTTATTTTACCCCCCCCCCCACTTTATTTTACATTCCACCACCCACCCTCCATCCTCTTTCTCTTACCTATTTATACCCCCATTTGAACAGAGATTCCTTCCCTTTACATCCTGACCGATAAATAATACTCCCTTGTGCTATAAAACTTTACATTTAAAATGATGTATTTCAGATATGTTATCCATGAAAAAAATCAGTTGAAGCAAAATTACTTCAATATAAATCACCTCAAAACTCTGGAAAAGTATAGAGCCAAGTAAAACCCAAACCAAAGAGTGGAGAAAATCATAACCTTGGTATTTAAATGGGAAACATAATGAATGTGGACAGTATCAAAAAAGTATCGTCGAAGAAATAACCAAGACAACCGTAAATGAAGCACACAGACTGAGAGGTTTAAAAAGATTTAATGGATTTCAAGAAAACAATGGAAAAATAATTTACTACAATTTTAAAATGACATGTGGTTCAGGAGGAGCTCAGAGCAGAATGCTCAGGGAAGTTTATCATTTTGTCTCAACTCAACAGGATATTTAGCCCAATAACCAAACTCCAACATATTCTTTTACAACATTCTCAATGGTGATGAATGTTAGAAGGAAAGAAGGTGTTTTAATAAACTACAAATCCCAACAAACATTTATTGGTAGCCTTTTTGAATTCATTTTGAAATATGCACAAAATTGTACTTTATCCATAAATCAGGAAGAGATATCGCTCAGAAATTTTTATTTTAAAGACAAAAGTATATAAGCACATACAGATTATATATATATATATATATATATATATATATATATATATATATATATATATATATATATATATATATATATATATATACACATATACATCTTCTTCTTTCGGCTGCTCCCGTTAGGGGTCGCCACAGCGGATCATCCATTTTGATCGGCATGATGATTTCGCACAGGTTTTACGCCAGATGCCCTTCCTGACGCAACCCTGGTCACCTCTTACGGCACAGGGATATGGTACACCTATTCTAACCGGGGCGTACACTGGTGCTCACTTCATCGACCTCGGAAGGATGACAGGCTGAGTCAACCTCCTGGTGTGTATTAATTCAAGCGGCCAGCAGGGCTTGAACTCAGGACCTTTTGGATCCCAAGCCGCTACCCTTACCACTACGCCAACACCAGGCTTCATATATATATATATATATATATATATATATATATATATATATATATATATATATATATATATATATATATATATTCGTATATATGTCCTAGAAAATCATTTTTTGTTGTATAAATATGGTGAATATAACTCATTGAGATGTTTGCAATAAGGACTACAAATATTACTTCAAACACTTACAATCATGCAAACACACACTCAATATATTTTAACTTATGCAATCAGTCGATCAAGAAAAAAAACAACATTGTGACACATGCTCAAAGGACTTGTTAAAATGTAGTTATAAGAGACATCTTCAATCATGCAAAGACAAAAAAACTCAGTAGATACAGCTGGGTTTGATATTGAAAAAAACTAATGGTGCATTTAAGGATCATATAAAAATAAGAATTTTTAGGTTTAAAGAGCCAGAACCAAAATCGGTAGCTGAAGCAACTGTGAATGTTAGTTTGGCTGTTGAAACTTTAATTAACAATAGCTTGAATGAACTTAATACCATTAAATTCTTAATGGGAGTAAAATGATATTTGATGAAAGAAATGAGTTGAAAGAAGAAACACCTTGTATGAGAACAAACCCTCATTTCATTTCTTCATTTCAAGGTTTCCAAGATTGTAATGTTTAGGATAAACTTCAAAGGTGTGAAATCGATGTTGATGAGAACACAGAAGGAAGTGGATTTAACATTGTGAAAATAATTTTCTTCGATATACACATCTTTAAATTAGATCCTCTTGAAGCTTCTTCCTATATTGATTTGCCAAGAGTAATAAAACTTTAAAAAGCAGTTGTTAATGTTCAAAACAATGACAACAAATGCTTCCTTTGGGCTGTTCTTGCTCATTTACACCCCCCACAGTGGAAACCGGAATGAATATGGCATGATAAAAAGCATGAAAATACTTTAAATGTTAAAAGATTACAATTTCCAATGAAGTGAAACCCTGTCAGCGATGCCTCAACTTCTTTCACACAAAAGAAAGATTAGAACAACATTCAATATATTGCTCAAACCACAAATCAACTGTAATCACGATGCCAAAAATGGGTTTTGCGGTAGATTTCAATGATATAAATAAATACATAAAGCATCCATTTGTGATACATGTCGACTTTGAAAGCATTCTTGAAAAGATAGACACTTCTTCAAATCCAAATCAATCCTACACCAAACCATATCAAAAGCATACTCCTTGTGGGTTCTATTGTTATATCAAATCATCTGTTTGAGACAAAATATAATAAATTGGAAATGTACATAGAAGATACCCCTCAAGAGTTTGTGAATCGATTAGAAAACGATTGTATTCAACGAACAGGAGTAATGCAAAAAACTTATAAATCAATGAAATTAACACAAGATGAAGAAGAAGAGTTTAAGGTCTCCAACATTTGTTATCTTTGTTAAGATGTAATCAGGAAAGAATGAAAATTTAGAGACCATTGTTATGTTACTGGTAAATATAGAGGACCTGCTCATCAAAGTTGTAATCTCAATTTTAAACTCCCTCCTTTCATCACAACAACGCCAATTATGACACATTTATTCATAAGCAAACTTTCAAAGACACCTGGGGACATATCTGTCATTCCTACCACAGATCATAAGTACATCTCATTTACAAAACCAATCCCAACAACTCACAAAACTAATATTATATTTTGAGATTCATGCAAATTTATGTCAAATAATATATCCACATCAGCATCAAGTCTTAAAGCATATCCAAATCTCCAAAAGCATTTCCTGAATGAAGAGGAAACCTACCTAGTGTCAGCTGAAGCAAGCACAGTTGAGCTCTTATCACGAAAGGGTGTATACCCATATGACTATGTGGAGAACTTTGGAATATTTGAGGAAACACAACTCCCTTCAAAGGAAAGCTTCCACAATGAGCTGAATAAAACTCATGTTAGTGATGAAGACTATCAACATGCACAAAATATCTGGAAAATTTAACATAAAAAATATTGGTGAATAAGACTTGTATCTTAACACTGATACTTTGTTGTTCGCCGATGTATTTGAAGCATTCGGAAATGTTTGTCAGAATTCGAAATTTATGGATTTGATCCTGTTTATTATTATACAGCTCCTAGTCTAGCATGGACTGCTTGCTAAAGATGACTAAACAACCTCTCAAATTAATTTCTGATGTCGATATGTTGTTGATGATTGAGAAAGCTAAAATAGTACAGGCATTTTAGCAGAAATATTTGGTCAACCTCCCACAAATTACAACAAAAGCAAACTCAACAGATGTTGATTCCTGGATATGTCCTCAGTGACAGAAAAAAAGTCCTAAGGGATCCTCCAGGGGGGGAAATCCTGAAATCATGGAAATCCAATATGGCCGCCACCTGGCTTCGGGGAAAATGAGAAAATTGTAAAGATTGATATTTTAATATGCAAGTGTATGTTTTTTTGCATTCTAATTGTTTGTACTTATGGTCAGTATATTGATATACAAGAATAATTATAAAAAAGTGAAATGTATTGAGGGTAAAATAAAAAATTATAGCTTTTTTGTCCAAAAATGTCAATTTTTTGTCAATTTTTTGTCCCGAAAAAAAAAAAAATAATTACCTGATACTGATTTTGGCTCTTCGACAAAAAAAAATAAGAAACGTTGAAGACACAAGATTAAATCAAGTCTATGGCAATACAATATAATTATGTAAATCATTGCAACATGACAAAATTCACAATTCCACTCGGGGCAATCACATCTGCCTGACGAAGGTATCCAAATGAAAATGAAAATTTGCATTAAACTCAGAAACTACATCCATTATATACTTACTATACATGTTGAGAAAAATCAAGCGTATTAAAGTTAGAACTCGACAATGTCGTCATCATCCTCATCATTGTCACATGGAGTGTTTGTGCAGCCAGAGCCCCTGCAGTTTCCATCAGCTGGAGTGCACTCAATGTTGTGCTTCTTGCAAGTGCATCTCATGGTGCTACATTCAGCGTGGCAGTTTCACCTAATGACACGTAACATCTTTTCAGGAGCTGGAGCTATTGATGTCTGAAGTGGCACAAAACCCTCGTCACACTTCTGCCAACCCCAGTCTGTGGAAGAAGTATGCAAGTCTGATGTCTTGAAACGAATCAAAGACCACTTTCAGAAGCATGCTGAGTCTGCAAAGATATCTTCTAGAACTTCAGCGCTCTGGGTTCAGTATATGGACATGCTAGACATTCTACGCAAATACATCCGGGTAGAGCGCTCTGGGAACTGGGCACTACATCTACAGGCCATCCAAGAAATGCTGCCTTACCTGGCAGCCTCGGCCACAACCTGTATGCCAAATCTGCGAGGGTGTATCTGCAGCAGATGTCCAACCTCAAAACTCAACATGCCAACGTCCAACAACGTTTTGATGAGGGGTTCCATGTGGTTCGACGAAGTGATCACCTGTGGGCAGGTCTTTCATCTGATCTGATCATCGACCAAGTTCTGATGAGAAGTTTGAAGACCAGCGGGGGGCTCACACGAGGGCAAGGAATAACAGAGCAACAATGGCTGGTATGGCTACTATCAATGCCTGCCTATGCAGAAATAAACCAGGCAATGCAGGAGCTTACATGTGTGAACTACAACACTGGAGAGCAGAAGAAGGACATGACCAAGGCAAGACAATCTCGTGATGGAAGGACACACAATCAACTCTTCAGTATTTACAAGAACAGAATCCGTTCAGTAGTGATACACGTCTGAGGAACATTGCCACTGGAGTTCATGCACACCCCACCATCAACGTCACTACAGCACATGCTGTAGGAGCCAAAATATTGAAATCTATGAATGGGAAAACATCTGTCGAGTACACATTTAAGAGGAAAGACCAAGTTGTCACCCTTGGCATGAAGTCATCTGTCAAGATTGATGGAGAGCAAGTCCAGGTTGACCTACAACTCCTCTTCCAGAGACTGACCACTGTTGCACAGCCAGCAGAAGAGCTGGAGTCGGCCTTCAAATATGAACTGTGCAGCTATCCACCAGCCCTCTTTGATTCCTCTCTTCAGCTCCAAGAAGCACACAAGCCAGTCTTTGCTGATGCCATCTGGGATGTTCTTGGATCCGATGTCCCAGCCGATATCCCCAATGATGGGCAACAGTATGTTTTGGATGGCGGGGCACTTGTTCAATGCATTCCATGGTCTCGTGGATCTACATACAGAGACATATGCCAGCAGTACACTGATTATGTAATGAAGAAGTGTGGAGATGCCATAGTCGTGTATGATGGTTCTGAGAGTACCAACACGAAGGACATGACACACCTGAGATGGTCTAAAGGGAATGCTAGCACTACTGTGACATTTACAGCTGACATGCATCTCACAATGAAGAAGGAACAGTTTCTTGCCAATAGGCAGAATAAACAGCGATTCATTTTTATGTTGAGTGAAGAGCTTCAGAAGAAGAACTGTGGGACACACCATGCCTCAGGGGATGCTGATCTCCTGATTGTACTGAAGGCCATGCAGTCTGCTACTGTCACCAACACTGTGTTAGTTGGTGATGACACAGACCTCCTCGTCCTCCTATGCTACCATGCAAGCTGAGAATCCCATGACCTCTTCTTTTGGCCCGAGCCAAAGAAGAACACGAAGAAGCCTCGCATCTGGAACATCAAGGCCACAAAGAAAATGATTGGAACAGACATATGCAAGCACATACTGTTTCTACATGCAGTTCTTGGGTGTGACACGACATCTCGTCTTCATGGGATTGGAAAGGGAGCTTCCCTCAAAAAGTTCAAAGCAAACAACACATTCCGTGAGCAGGCCAAGGTTTTTGATACAAATCCAGCTTCCGTATGTGATGTGGCAGATGCAGCAGAAAATAACATTGGTGATAATCTACAACGGAAAGTCAACTGACACCCTGTACACCCTCCGGTATCATCGGTATTGGGACAAGGTGGCTTGGAGCTCCTCTCACGTGCAACCACAGATGTTACCACCAACATCAGAAGCAGCAAAGTATCACAGCCTGCACATGTATCTGCAAGTCCAAGAATGGAAGGGATGTGCAGATGAACTTCTTCTGACAGACTGGGGTTGGCAGAAGTGTGACGAGGGTTTTGTGCCACATCAGACATCAATAGCTCCAGCTCCTGAAAAGATGTTACGTGTCATTAGGTGCAACTGCCACGCTGAATGAAGCACCATGAGATGCACGTGCAAGAAGAACAACATTGAGTGCACTCCAGCTTGTGGAAACTGCAGGGGCTCTGGCTGCACAAACACTCTATGTGACAATGATGAGGATGATGACGACATTGTCGAGTTCTAACTTTAATATGCTTGATTTTTCTCAACATGTATAGTAAGTTTATAATGGTTGTAGTTTCTGAGTTTAATGCGAATTTTCATTTTCATTTTGAAACCTTCGTCAGGCAGATGTGATTGCCCCGAGTGGAATTGTGAATTTTGTCATGTTTCAATGATTTACATAATTATATTGTATTGCCATAGACTTGATTTCATCTTGTGTTTTCAACATTTCTTCTTTCTTTTTTGGTCCAGGAGCCAAAATCAGTATCAGGTAAAAAAAAATTTTCGGGACAAAAAATTGACATTTTTGGACAAAAAAGCTATAATTTTTTATTTTACCCTCAATACATTTCACTTTTTTATAATTATTCTTGTATATCAATATACTGCTCATAACTAGAAACAATTAGAATGCAGAAAAACATATATTTACAATTTTCTCATTTTCCCCAAAGCCGGGTGGCGACCTGATTGAATTTCCATGATTTCAGGACTTTCCTCCCAGAGGATCCCTTAGGACTTTTTTTCTGTCACTGAGGACATATCCAGGAATCAAAATCTGTTGAGTTTGCTTTTGTTGCAATTTGTGGGAGGTCATCCGGCATTTTGACTGTACGAAAAGAGGAGGAATATCACTCGTCTGTTCAAAAAGATATGCTGAAGCAAACAATAAATATCTCTCTGATTATGATGCTTTGAAAGATAGTTCTTATTTGATGTATTATGTTGCTAATAATCTCTATGGACGGGCGATGTTTCAAGCTCTACCAGATGGAGGCTTCAAATGGGTCCAGGAGAAGAATTATAAACTAATATTAAAAAATATTATTATCTCTACCCAGAAAGAATTGGATGAAGCAAAAGTTGGATATTACTTTGAAGTGGATTTGAAATATCCTGAAGAACTCCACAATGCTCACAAAGACTTAGCGTATGATCCTGAGAAAGAAAAACCAAGAAAACAATGGCTCAGCGATTATCAACAATCATTTCTTATGAGCTCTTCTTGAAAATGGACACCAACAGAAAAGCTTTGAACAACATCATATAATAAAGCCAATTATGCATTACCCCAAAGAAACCTGAGGCAATATCTATCAGCTGGATTGAGAATAAAGAAAATTCAGAGTTCTAAATTTAATCAAAGTCAATGGTTAAAAAATATATCGACTTCAATACTCAGATGCAAAGAGTTGCTAAGACCGATTTTGAGAAAGACTTCTATAAGTTAATGAATAATGCTGTATTTGGCAAGACCATGGAAAAAGTGTAAGGAACAGACAAAACAAAAGACTTAATACATCTTGCAAACAAGCATCGAAATTAATTTGACAGGTGACATTTGCACAGCGGTGAAAACTGATAATGAAAGGAACTCTCAACTCCAGGCCCAAAAAGACATGGAAAGACATAACAAAGAGTTTGAGAAATAAATTAGTGAAAGTAGTGTAATTGTAGATTTTCCTGAAAAACTTGAAAACCTACCTGATGTGTCAGGCCAGGTCAGATTAGATCTGTGACTTGCTACAGGTACCATGTAAACCTGTACTAACCAGTTGAATGGTCGGGTTGTCGGCGACTAAACTAACAGGGATAGTTATGAGACATGTGTTGGTCCCCATGGGTCTGGAACTATGAACCAGAATAGCACTAAGTTCCTTGACTTTGCAAAAAGTCATGGACTTAGGGTGGCCTGTTCATGGTTTCAGCACCCACAGGCTCATTGCTGGAATGGGGATTCCAATGCTGGTGGTGTGGCAAAGGAGATGAACCACATGCTCGTTGAAGGAAGCTGGAACATGATCCAGAACTGGAGGGTCCACAGGAGTGCTCAGTTCCTCAATACCGACCGCAGGCTTGTTGTAGAAATTCTGAAGTTGCAGCCTAAATCAGGGAGAATGGTACCATCCAAACTTAGGCTGGATGTTGGCAAGCTCAAGGAGGAGAGGGTAGCTGAGGGGTTTGCAAACAGGCTGAGTGGGGATTTGTGGGGGGGGGGCTGGTGACTTTGGGAAAGCCTGAAGAGTTTCGGATTGCCTTTAAGACCACCAACGTTGATGTTGCTTCTGGAGGTCTTGGAAGTCACTGTAGGGTGAATAAGAATTTTATCTCTCCAGGGAGACTGAATACCATTGACCAGAGGGCATCATGGCAGAGCTGAGCTGTTCAGGGAGTTGAGGCATAAAACTGCACGATGCTTGCAGCCAATGTTGATCTCGAAAGCATTTGATTATTCAGTGAATCGGGATGCCCTCTGGAGGATTCTTGGTCTTCGTGGGGTGCCACCAAAACTGATCAATCTGATAGCTGAACTATACTCTGGTACTGAGAGTGCTGTGAGATGTGGTGATGCCATCTTTGACTTATTTCCAGTTGTTACTGGAGTTCCTCAGGGGTGTGTACTGGCCCCCACACTTTGCAGCACTTGTATGGACTGGATTATTGGGAGACATCATGTTACGGTGCAATGTTTGGGAATGTCAAGATGTCTGACCTTGATTTCGCAGATGATGCAGTCTTCTTTTCGGTGACTCTGGATATCTATTTAGGGGCCCTCGAGGTGCTGAATCAGGAGTCGGAATTGCTGGGATTATAGGTTTCCTTGGTCAAAATTAAGATCCAGGCTTTCAATGACATATTGGATGCTGCTATATTGTCTGAACCTGTTTGTGTTGAGGATGTTGAGGTCACAGAGAGATTCACTTTCCTTGGCAGTGATATTCCTGTCTCTGATGGCTGTGAGCCACAGGTCAATAGATGTCTGGCCTGGGCCTGGGAAGTCATGGATTCACTGGATCACGGGGTGAGTTGCTGTCGGTACCTGTAGAGGAGGACGAAAGTCCGAGTCTTCAGGTCCTTGGTGCTTCCAGTCTTGCTCTACGGATGTGAGATTTGGACTCTGACCAGTGTTCTGAGAAATTAGTTTGCTATATTCCATTGGTACCAGGTCTCTTTGGATAATTCTTGACTATCACTGGAAGGACTTTGTGTCCAACCAGTGGTTGCTGAAAGAGATTCATATGAGATTTGTTACCTGCGTAGTCCATGAATGTCAGCTGCAGCTATATGGACATGTGGCTCATTTTTCTGATGCTGATCCTGCTTACCAGATTCTCTCAGTGAGGAAGCCTCATGAGTGGAGGAGGCCAATGGGTGGACCATGTGCCTCGTGGTTGCAGGAGGTTGATCAGCATCTCAAGGAGATGGGGATGGGCCAGGCATCTGCCTGGGGGATGGCCAGATGGAGGCCCTTGGAGTTCCGGCAGAAAGTGGACTCAGCAACGCGCTGCTCCAGCACATGCTCTCATACCTGACCTGACCTGACCCCTCTACTGTCACTACTTTTCCGAGGAGACCATTCCTTGCATTAACCATACTCCAACTGAAAGGTCCTGCCATAAAACTGTCCGAACTCTCATCTGCTTTGCTCTAAAGATATGGCCCATGGTCCTAACATTGCCCACTCTGCTGAAAAACTCCAATGCACTGATCTTGTCCACACCCTTAATTATCTCAAACACCTCAATCTGATCCCCTTGTAATCACCTCCTTTTGAAGATATAACTTGTCTCCTTCAACCACTCCTCATAGCATAGTCTAGCTAGTCCTGGAATCAATGTAGTTTCTTGATGCTGCCGTACCTTTATGTATGGGGCAGGTATGTCCTGCCATCGATGTGGTAACCAAAACTGGACAATATTCAAGATGCGGCCCTATTAAACTCCTATACAGTGTTTACTCTCACTCCTTTCATTTATAATTTATTCCTATGAATACAACCTAAAACCCTGTTGCCTTTACCTATATCTGCCTGGCACTATCCTGTCTACTTATTCTCCCCCCCCCCCCTCATTGAGTAAGGAATTGCTGGAATAACTTTGTCATATCTCCATGATCTCTGAAAAAACAAAAACCTGGAAATCAATTTGGTTCTTATAAGTCGATAGTGCTCCTGTTTAATGAGTTATAGCACTTAGTTTGGTCATGATCATAACTTGGAAGTCAATCGGACTTGAAATGGCGTTTTATCGCAATTTGAAAGTTTTGACCCGACCCTGCTGACATTCGAGCCCGACCGTTAAGAAGGGTGTTGGTGTGACACCCCAATGAGACATGGTTGGATGCAGTATTGGAAGATGCACATTTTGGATTTGGTTTGAAGTCGATATGACCATTTTAGCGGACGTTATTGCGAAAATAAGAATTTCGGTTTTTCGGTGACCTTGATCTTGACCTTTGACCTACATTCACCAAAAACGACAAGTGTTTAAGTTGGACCATGGCCAACATCTGTACCTAGTTTGGTCATGATCGCTGAAATGGTGTGGCTGCTACAGGGAAAGCAAACAGACAAGCCGGTAGGCGGACATGGGTAGTTGACTACCCAATAGAACCTGACGCGATGGACCCGTTTGATTGGGAATGACCTGAGGATTAAGCACAAGAAAATTCATGATTCTAGCTTCAAGGGTTGATGCTGCAGATTGTTTTTTCGTTAAAATACCCCCACATTTAGAGTTTTTTTTCGGCCGTGGCTAGGCAACAGAGGGGTCCACAGCAACGGTTCTTTCTCACACATAACTAGGACATACCATGAATCTACCATACCAGTTTCATGTATATCTGACTCGTAATCTCTGAGATATAATGAACTTCGTTTTTTTTATTGTTTTCGACCAGGGTTCATTCAAAGTCTATCTTCTCCGACAGTTTTCATAGGATCCGGCTGGAAATTTTTGACAATATTGCTGAATGTACTGCCCACAGTCGCTCGTGGCCCGATTTTTGATTTCCGAAAAAATTAATTTTTGAGATTTTTTTGAAAATTTCAAAGGTCCATTGCGAGGCAATGGATGGGTCCATAGCAACAGTTCTAATTTGCACACAACTCGGTCATGGTATGAACCTACCAACCAAGTTTCATCGAAATCGCCATTGTATTAACTGAAATCGCCATTTTAAATACTGATAATAAGGGGGAGAACAAATCTCAAAAAAAAAAAAATACTCGACTACATCGACTACCCAACAGAGAGACAAACATATCGACAGAAATACTGCTAATAAGGGTAGATCAAAAAAAATAATTTTTCGAAAAAGATTTTTTTTCGACTCGATCGACAACCCAACAAACATATCGACGGAAATACTAATAATAAGGGGAGAACAAATCTCAAAAAAAAAAAATTGAAATATTTTTTGAATTTTTTTTTTCGACAAGATTGACTTCCCAACAAGCTGGGAGACGGACATGGGTAATCGATCAAGTCGAATTTAGTCGTTTTTCAGCCGTTACTAGCCAACAATAGCGTCCATAGAAACGTTTCTTTCTCACACATAACTAGGACATACCATTAACCTACCATACCAGTTCCATGTATATCTGACTCATAGTCTCTGAGATATAACAAACTTCGTTTTTGTATTGTTTTCGACCAGGGTTCATTCAAAGTCTATCTTCTCCGACAGTTTTCATAGGATCTGGCTGGAAATGTTTGACAACATGGCTGAATCTACTGCCCACAGTCGCTCGTGGCCCGATTTTTGATTTTCGAAAAAATTAATTGAGATTTTTTGAAAATTTCAAAGGTCCATTGCGAGGCAATGGATGGGTCCATAGCAACAGTTCTCATTTACACACAACTAGGTCATGGTATGAACCTACCAACCAAGTTTCATCAAAATCGCCATTGTATTAACTGAAATCGCCATTTTAAATACTGATAATAAGGGGGAGAACAAATCTCAAAAAAAAAAAAATACTCGACTACATCGACTACCCAACAGAGAGACAAACATATCGACAGAAATACTGCTAATAAGGGTAGATCAAAAAAAATAATTTTTCGAAAAAGATTTTTTTTCGACTCGATCGACAACCCAACAAACATATCGACGGAAATACTAATAATAAGGGGAGAACAAATCTCAAAAAAAAAAAATTGAAATATTTTTTGAATTTTTTTTTTCGACAAGATTGACTTCCCAACAAGCCGGGAGACGGACATGGGTAATCGATCAAGTCGAATTTAGTCGTTTTTCAGCCATTACTAGCCAACAATAGCGTCCATAGAAACGTTTCTTTCTCACACATAACTAGGACATACCATTAACCTACCATACCAGTTCCATGTATATCTGACTCATAGTCTCTGAGATATAACAAACTTCGTTTTTGTATTGTTTTCGACCAGGGTTCATTCAAAGTCTATCTTCTCCGACAGTTTTCATAGGATCTGGCTGGAAATGTTTGACAACATGGCTGAATCTACTGCCCACAGTCGCTCGTGGCCCGATTTTTGATTTTCGAAAAAAAAAAAATTGAGATTTTTTTTTAATTTCAAAGGTCATTTGCTAGGCAGCGGATGGGTTCATAGCAACGGTTCTCATTTTCACACAACTAGGTCATGGTATGAACCTACCAACCAAGTTTCATCGAAATCGCCATTGCATTAACGGAGCACTGCAGCGAACAGACATACATACAGACAAGCCGGTAGGCGGACATGGGTAGTCGACTACCCAATAGAACCTGGCGTGATGGGCCCATTCTATGGATAATGGCCTGAGGATTAAGCACAAGAAAATTCATGATTATAGCTTCAAGGGTTAATGCTGCAGATTCTTTTTTCGTTAAAATACCCCCACATTTAGAGGTTTTTCGGCCGTTGCTAGGCAACGGAGGGGTCCATAGCAACGGTTCTTTCTCACACATAACTAGGACATACCATGAACCTACCATACCAGTTTCATGTATATCTGACTCATAGTCTCTGAGATATAACGAACTTCGTTTTTGTATTGTTTTCGACCAGGGTTCATTCAAAGTCTATCTTCTCCGACAGTTTTCATAGGATCCGGCTGGAAATTTTTGACAATATGGCTGAATGTTCTGCCCACAGTCGCTCGTGGCCCGATTTTTGATTTTCGAAAAAATTAATTTTTTATGATTTTTCAAAAAATTCAAAGTCCCGTTGCGAAGCAACGGTAGTGTCCATAGCAACGGTTCTCATTTTGCACATAACTAGGTCATGGTATGAACCTACCAACCAAGTTTCATCGAAATCGCCATTGCATTAACGGAGCACTGGACCGAACAGACATACAGACAGACAGACAAACATATCGACGGAAATACTGATAATAAGGGAAGACTAGATCGACTACCCAAGAGACAAACACTACAGACCAACATACTTGGCGAAAAAATTTTTTCACCAAGTAACAAACAGACAGAGAGGAGTGAAAGCATAACCTCCTTCACCTTCAGTGGCAGAGGTAAAAAGAGATCCGTGCAGTCACCTGGCAAGGTAAAAAGAGATCCTAACTATGGATTGTAAATGTACGGACACTATACTTCTGGGTGATGCATGGATGCCATCATAGACCACAAATCTCTTGTAGCCATTGTGAACAAACCTCTGCAAAAAGGTTCCAAACAACTCCTGGCTCAACTGCTTTGATGGCAGGAGTATGACTTCGCTTGTTGATACGAGGGTGATCAGTTTGTTTGTGGCCCAATAAGGAACTCACTATATAATCACTTTTATTTCACTTTATTTCTCAACATAATCTTATTTCCTGGCAATGCACTTCATCCATCGGTCCTCGAGCTCAGCTTTACCTATTCTGTAGAACTCATTGTCGTGTCCCTCTCGGAAGTCCTCCACAGCTACCATCACAGCATTGGCGCTCTCATATTTATTCCCCACAGAGCTCCTTTCATGTGAGGGAATACAATAGAAGTTGGACAGCACTAGATCTGGTGAGTAGGGTTGGTGTGGCAGAAGTTCATACCCACAGTTAATAGCAGTAGCCACCAAAAGTGGCGTTGTGTGTGGAGAAGTGTTGTCCGGGAGAAGCAGCACACCTCGGGTCATTTTTCCCTCGCCTCTTTTGCTTAATTTCCTCATGCAACAGGTGCAGTTCATCAGTAATACTACTCCTTGTGAGTGGTATTTCCATTTGTTAAGGAGTCTTCCATTATCGCACCATCACAATTCCAAAACAAAATGGTCACGATCTTTCCAGCTGATGATGTCCTCTTGAACTTTTGAGGAGGTGAGGACCATGTCTTTTCACTGCATGCTCAATTGCTTGGTCTCAGGATCAAAGT
>NC_140975.1:51049633-51104633 GCF_056783735.1 Eptatretus burgeri | reverse complement strand
TTGAACATGAGCATTGGTTCAGGCAGATTGCCTGCAGATACAGGTGATACTGCAATCTGTGTGAACAAGTGAAACTATGTTGTCCAAATAAATAAATATATATATATATGGATATGCATATGAAACCTGAAAGCATTTCTTGATATCTTCCTCTATAAAACACATTGTGCCTTTGTGTATCTGTCTGTCCCCCTTCACAAGGACGATTAAAGAAGGATTTTAAAGACCAATCTTTGAACACAACTGCGCGATCACTTTGGTCTATTTTTCAGGATAAAAAACTCGAAAAACAATTTTTCATAAAAGAGTAATTACGTTCTTTTTTTGGAAATGTAGATGGTGACTTGCAGCCGGGCCTCAATTGTGTGGTGTACAGACGCGCGGTGTACACACACACACACACACACACACACACACACACACACACACACACACACACACACACACAACTGTATATTTAAAAAATAGGGGCAATACCCCTGGGTGCTCACCTGGTTGAATAATGATACTGAGGAGGAAGTAAATGAGGGACGGAATCAGCAAAATGTACCAATGACCCAATGTTATAGCAAATACCCGATTTTTTACAGAACCTGAACAAACTTTGGTACATCACAGGTGATGAAGGTTGTGGTAAAGTTTCATTGTGGAATTGTATGTGTAGTTTCAGAGAAGAAGATGCAAGTATTTGTGGACGGACGGACGGACGGACGGACGAAGCGCCATCCCATAAGCTTTGCCAATATAAGCACAAGTGCTCTGGAACAGAGGTGCATCATGAAGTTAATTGTGAAAGAGAACATCAAACTGGCTGAAATTCCCAGTCTGCACTTTTGTTGATGCAAGTCTTTCACGAAGTTTTGTTTTAATGGTGAAGTGGGCTCAAAAAGGGCTGTAAATTGGTCAGCAATCTTGAGAATTCTCACAAGCAACAAATTGCTGTCACTCAAGCAAACATTTTGGAGAACTGCTGAATTGCTAACTCTGAAATTGCAGTTTCACAAATACACCTTGAATGTAGGGTTTTGGAAGACTGGAACGAAGACCAGGAAGGAAACTTGAGAATACAAGTGAAATGCACCTTCAGAATCGAGTGAAGATGCTCAGCAATTAATTGCAAGAAATTGGTGTCGAAGTGCAATGACTACTTCACAAACCATCCCCAATTATTCCTCCCTTCTTGTGGGGTCGGCTGGAGGCGTCCTACTAGGTATGTGTGTCTTTGATAATATAAAATAATTTAATAAATTATCATACCAAGTTGAAAAATTTTCATCCCACTTATATTAATTGTTATACAGAAGTTAATATTGCACAATATTGTCATCTCGAACTCCACCTGGGATTTCGCCTGTTTATTTCTCTAGATTTAAAAGTTATTTTCACTCATAACTCCATACTCCAGCACATATTGACAAGAACCTCAAGGTGCCCGTGGCTATCCTTAGTCTTCCCATGTACAACAAGATGAGCCTAAAGGGAGCGTTGCAGTTTGCGGTGCGTTGGTGATAATGCTGAAACTACACCTATCATCATGAGATTAGCAACACAATCCACATTCGGAGTGCTCTACACTTTGCACAATCCACATGTGACATGTACTTGCTTACATAAGAGCCAGGTAAAGCCCACTTGTTTGCTTGGATCCTGTACGTTTTGCAGCTGAATCAACAGTGTCTTTTTCAATATGATCAGAAAGACTTGTTCAATGTTGTGTTTTAGGGGTCATGCTGATGGTTTGAAGAAAACGTGAGTTTGAATTGCCACGTTTCACGTAGAAATGACTTTAAAGGACAATGAATTGCCGGTGGGCAGAGAGATTGCTGGTGGAGGATTGCCTTCTCCTGAATATTGTCGACATATTAATACCCAGTTCAATAAAAGTGTGGGAAAACGATGGGACATCCCTGGCCATTATCCCAAATCACAGACTAAGAGGAAAACGTGAAGTTATCTTCATGGTTAG
The DNA here is from genome assembly GCF_056783735.1 of Eptatretus burgeri. Lineage (NCBI taxonomy): Eukaryota > Metazoa > Chordata > Myxini > Myxiniformes > Myxinidae > Eptatretus > Eptatretus burgeri. Next base: position 51,102,667 of record NC_140975.1, on the reverse strand, counting down.
TAGTTGGACTGGAGACCACATAAAAGGTCAGGTGCAGAAATTATGCAATTTCATCAAACAATGCACGCATGTTGTCATTGCTTACAATTTCAAAATAACTGATTTATATTGCAAATTACGTTTCAATTGGATTTTGCCCTATAAATAAATAAAAAATAATATAGTGTTATGGAATTTATTTCAAGTTGATGTATATACAGCGCTGCAAACGTGAAGGGCGCTTGGTAGAGGGCATCGCTCCGCCATGTAATGCCTGATCCACGAGACAATATCGGCCCAATACATTTTTGAAATATCATGTTCCCATACCGTTTTTTTGGCCCAATCTCTCAATGGTGAAGAATCACTGAAAAAATTTAAAAAATTCTCCTATCTGGATCGGGATCTTCACCAAAGTCAAATCGATTCGGCTTTGCCACACACCCAACCTGCCCACCAAGTTTCGTCCGTATCCGTCCACAACTTTTTTGAGATATCCTGCACACAAACAGGCAGACAAACAAAACCTCCTTCCACCTTCAGTGATAGACGTAATAAAAGCAAAGTGAGACGTCAGAACAAGCAATTCTGTACCACCACACGACCTCGAAAGTCATCGGCATTTCCATTCCGACAGTGACTGCTGCATCACTGCATCACAATTATGAGACTGATGGAATTACTTTTTTGAATAGAAAATGAGGTACACGAGAATTTATGGTATTATGTGATTTAGAATTTGCACCAGTATCCATCTTGTTCACCCCTTGTGTCCTCCCCTTGCTCTCATTCTTCTCCACATCCCATATTTCTCCAAGTTGCTCCCTCTATTTTGTCCCTCGACCCTGCTGTTGGTGTGTTCCTCCCCTTTCTTTATACTGTTATATTGTTCTGCCAGGTCCTGGTCCATTCTGTTCGAGCTCCTCCACAAGCCTCTACACTGTATACCAAAAAAATGGACCTACAGATGAGGGGGAGTGGGAGGGACAGTGGCATAGAGGGAGGGTTGGAAGGAGTGAGTAACATAATGTTGTAGTAATGGCTCCTAGAGGGTTAATAATGTTGAGGACACTACAGTTATATCCGTCGTAAAATGTAGCAGCATAAGCATGAAGTAATTAATTGTGATTTTAGATAAGTGTCGATTATACACTACGTGGCCAAAAGTATGCGGACACCCCTTCTACTTCATGGATTCGGCCTTTTCAGACACACCCATTGCAGACAGGTGTAGAAAATCAAGCACACAGCCATGCAATCTCCATCGACAAACATTGGCTGAAGAATGGGGCGTACTGAAGAGCTCAGTGACTCTCAACGTGCCACCTTTCCAACAAGTCAGTTCATCAAATTTCTGCCCTGCTAGAGCTGCCCCAGTCAACAGTAAGTGCTGTTATTGTGAAGTGGAAACGTCGAGGAGCAACAACAGCTCAGCCGCGAAATGGTAGGCCACACAAGCTCAAAGAACAGGACCGCCGAGTGCTGAAGTACGAAATTGTCTGTCGTCGGTTGAAACACTCACTACCAAATTCCAAATTGCCTCTGGAAGCAACGTCAGTACAAGCACTGTTCATTGAGAGCTTCATGAAATGGCTTTCCATGGCCGAGAAGCCACACACAAAGCTGAGAATCACCATGCGCAATGCCAAGTGTCGGCTGGAGTGGTGTAAATGTCACTTCCATTGGATTCTGGAGCCGTGGAAACGCATTCTCTGGAGTGACTAATCACGCTTCACCATCTGGCAGTCCGACGGATGAATCTGGGTTTGGCGGATGCCAGGAGAAAGCCCCCTGCCCAAATGCATCATGCCAACTGTATAGTTTGGTGGAAGAGGATTAATGGTATGGGGCTGTTTTTCATGGTTCGGGCTGGGGCCTTCATTCCAGTGAAGGGAAATCTTAACGCTACAGTGTACAATGACACTCTAGACGATGCGGTGCTTCCAACTTTGTGGTAACAGTTTTAGGAAAGCCCTTTCTTGTCTCAGCATCACAATGCCCCTGTGCACAAAGTGAGGTCCATACAGAAATGGTTTGGCGAGATCGGTGTGGAAGAACTTGATTGACCTGCACAGAGCCCTGACCTCAACCCCATCGAACACCTTTGGGATTAATTGGAACGCCGACTGCGAGACAGACCTAATCATACAACATCAGTGCCCGACTGCACTTATGTTCTTGTGGCTGAATGGAAGCAAATCCCCACAGCCTTGTTCCAACATCAAGTGGAAAGCCTTCCCAGAAGAGTGGAGGCTGTTATTGCAGCAAAGGGGGAACCAACTCAAAATGCCCATGATTTTGGTTTGAGATGTTGGACAAGCAGGTGTCCACACACTTTTGACCATGTTGAGTATATTGAGTTAGAAGACGTCCACCTATCCCATTTTCTGTCTTGAACTATCAACCATTTTCACCCTATTATTAATGTTCACACGTCTGTAATCAGTCCTAAATGTCTTTTTGAGTGTTTCGCTAGGCCAGCAGCGCTAGTATTGATGGTGGAACGGCATGGGCGCCTTTAGCCCCGCCCGGCCACATCACCTGAGTACATCAAGGTGAAGGGTCACGGAGGGGTCACTCTGCCCCCAGACTGGGCCAACAGCCAATCGTGAGTTAGAGGGGAGGGGTGTGGTGCGTCATCAGTGGCAATAAAGGGCGGAGCAACGGCAGAAGCCAGAGGAGACCTCATGGAGCTGTGCACGGAAACCTACGCCAGACTGATCATGCCGAGCGCCAGTGTCATGCCCCACTGAGGCCGGAGTCATGACCTTCTCACTCTCTCTCTCTTCTCTCCACTGCATGGGATGTTTGCCACAGCCAACTACCAAAACTGTGCAGTGACCCATTCTTAAGATTCTGTCTGGTTTGCCCACAAAACTCTTTTCTGTCTTGTCATTCGTTCTATAGTCTATCTCATGTGGTGTGTCTGCTGCACGCTTAGTGAGATAATAATTAATGTCTGCGATTGTTCATTGATTTTGTTGGGCACAGATGCTTCAGTAGCGGTTGAAGGGGGTTTATTTATTTCCAACTGGTTATTGCTTGCCTTCCTTCTGTTTCCTTCACCTTGACCAGCTATTGTAATCTTTCTTGTGATTAAACATACCTGGTCTCATATCAAGGTGAATTCTGGCTTTTGTGGTTGCTTCATTTGGTGAGTAAGAAAGACCCATTGATTGAAGGATATATAATTGACAGCAGCAGCTCTCAACACCACATATAGGATCACATCGGGGGTCTCAGGCTCGCCCGGCCTAATTGGATCGAGACGTGTGGCACCTAATTGACGTAGCGCTGGACCAATTCGGTACCTCAAGTTTGCAAGGTATTCTGGATACCTTGCTGATTGGAGTTACTGTGGAGGTCTTTGAAACGGTTTACCATCACGGTCGCATTCAGACAACTCACCGGATTCAAACAGGGCAACTGGATGACCATAACACTATAGAAGGTAGAAACACATCCCAGCACATGTGTATGTAAACACACACACACACACACACACGTTTCATTCATGCCTAACTCTTTCCTTACCTTCAATCTGCCATGCCTTGAGAGTTGCATCCCATAACATTCTACTAAGTGTTTCCTGTATGAATAATATGATACTATATGAAGTATTATGGAAACCATTTGATCAGAAAATTGCAATCACAATGTGGTTTGGCATGCAGCTTTGTTATCCATTGCACCTGGATATTACTTTACAGGCCACACCTGCAGCTTATGTCGATCAAATTGGCATCTTGGATCCAAATGGTGTAAATAGGGGCAACAACTGTGAGTTGTAGAGGGAATATTGAGAAGGGTCTGTTAATTTGTAGTTTATTGAGTATCCAAATGCACACCAACACAATGCGCGTTCCACATCCACCATTGCTCATTAAACAGTTTGTAGGCCACAGTGCACACCCCACCTGTGGGTGGGTGTTTGATCCTCTCTCCAGTGGGTCCCACACCCTGTGACCATTCAGCTTTTAACTAAGCACAGCGAATTCCTTTTACAGCTTGGCACCAACTGCTCTTCGACCGGTACAAATGCAGCGAAAGCTACTAGCCTTTCTCAAAGTCTTACTCTTCAAAAGGTTCATTTGGTTGTTATTCTTTTATCTATTCTACCTGCTCGTTGGGGCCTTATTATTCCAAGCTTTAGAAGGACCTCATGAGATGCAAGAGATGGCCAGGCTACAGGTGAACTTTCAAACATTCCTCAACACGTTTCCATGCGTGAATGTCAGCACGATTCAACAATTGTCCAAGGTAAGATCATAAGTTCAATTCCTCCTTCATGTGAAACAAACAAAAATGATTTTCGGTTCACGTTTGGGGGGCAGTTGACTTATTATTATCTATGCTGAAGGTTATTTCATGATAAATGTGAGATGCGGGCATTGTGAGTTTTTTTTTTTTTATGATAAGGTACTCACAATTTTTTATCTTCATGATAAGTTTTTATTTTTCATCCTCATGGTAAGCTTTATCTTCCAGGGTCGAAATAGTGGAAAATAGTGGGGGGCCATGGGTGGGAAGGTAGTAAATACCATTCGAAGTACCTTGCAAATAACTGGTAGCTCTGGGTCTCGAGTCCAGGCTGTGTTCGGGAAATAATTCTCTCAATGGCAAGACAAGATCTGGAGTGAGACGACTTCCATGAGTAAATCATATTTCCAGTCGTATGAAAGTAAAATCAGTTAAAAAAAATTTAAACTCCGAATTATCAATCTGATCATGACCTCTGCCACCGAACGTGAAGGAGGTTATGTTTTCACCCCTTTCTGTCTGTTTACAGGATTTCTCAAAAAGTTGGAGACGGATCCGAATGAAATTTCGTGGACCGGTTCGGTGTTTGACACAGAGGAACTGATTAGATTTTGGTGAAGATCCGAATCCGGATCCGACGACTAGAAGTTTTATTAAAAGTGATTCTCCACCATTGAGAGATCGGGCTAAAAAGGATATATAGCATGATATCTCAAAAAGTTGTGGACGGATTCGGACGAAACTTGGTGGACAGGTTGGGTGTGTAGCAAGGACGAATTGATTCGATTTTGGTGAAGATCCAAATCCGAATCTGAATCTGGATACGAGAATTATTTAATTTAAAAAAGTGATTCTTCACCATTGTGAGATTGGGGCCAAAAATGATTTATAGCGCAATATTTCAAAAATGCATTCGGCCCGATATGTTCTCGTGGATCAGGCATTACGTGGCGGAGGTATGCGCTCTACCGAGTGCCCTTCTAGTTTTCAAATTGTTTTGTTTCTGGGTCTTAGAAGGCAAAATGCATGACATAGCTATTGAAATAAATAATGGGACCGCGGGGTCCTGAAGCTCACCTGGATCAGGAGCAACAGTCACTCAACGACCCCCCCCCCCCCGCAGACTCTCCTGAGACGCTAATTTTTTTTTAATAGCGTGAACCAACCTTGGTACATCATGGGTGATGAAGGTTTTGGTCAAGTTTCATCGAAATTGTGTGTATAATTTCGGAGAATAGAGCAAATACCTATTCTGGAGGATCAAACCCCACCCCATTAGACCCCGCTAATGAGTGCAGATTTTGATGCAGTCAGTTTCACTTTGGTATGTCATGGGTGATGAAGTTTGTAGTCAACTTTCATCCAAATCGTGTCTGCAGTTTCGGAAAAGAGAACAAATACGTATTTTGAGGTGTCAACCCCCCCCCCACCACCCTCACTCCCACCCACGTGGACCCCCTTAATGAGCACAGATTTTGATGCGGTCAACAATCCTTCATTCGGCATCAAATATGAAGCTTGTGGTCGGGTGTTTGGTTCAAGCGACAATGACTAAAGTGTCTACGGACTGTCTTACTGACTCACTCACCAACTGACACTGCTCGATTGCATAACTTCACCTGACTAAATTCCAACTGAGCTAAAAAGGCTATTGAAATGGTATTAGCGGATAAGTGTTACACGTACATTATCAGGTAAGTGAAATGCCAGGCTCGCTGACTGTGGCATAGACAGCCGCTTTCATTCCTGGATTTCTAACTTCCTTCACTCAATAGTCAACATGTTGCCGTCAATGGAACCCTCTCTTTCCTTTTCCCTGTAGAGGCCGAACTTCCTCAAGGCAGTGTTTTGGGATATACATACACTACTTGTCCAAAAGTATGCAGACACCCCTTCTAATTAGTGGATTCGGCTATTTCAGCCACATCCATTGCAGACAGGTGTATGAAATCACGCACACAGCCATGCAATCTCCATAGACAAACATTGTCAGTAGAATGGGCCGTACTGAAGAGCTCAGTGACTTTCAACATTACAATGTCATAGGATGCCACCTTTCCAACAAGTCAGTTCATGAAATTTCTGCCCTGCTAGAGCTGTCCCGGTCAACTGTAAGTGCTGTTATTGTGAACTGAAAACGTCTCGGAGCAACAGCAGCTCAGCCACGAAGTGGTAGGCCACACAAGCACACAGAATGGGACCGCCGAGTGCTGAAGCGTGTAGCACAGAAAAATCATCTGTCGTCAATTGCAACGCTCACTACTGGGTTTCAAACTGAGTCTGGAAGCAGCGTCAGCACAAATACTGTTTGTCGAGAGCTTCATGAAATGGGTTTCCATGGCCAAGCAGCCAAAGATCTCCATGCGCAATACCAAGCGTCGGCTGGAATGGTATAAGGCTCACTGCTATTGGACGCGGGAGCAGTGGGAACGTGTTATCTGGAGTGATGAATCACGCATCACCATCTGGCAGTCCGACGGATGAATCTGGGTTTGCTGGATGCCAGGAGAACGCTAACCTTCCCGAATGCATAGTGCCAACTGTAGAGTTTGGTGGAGATGGATTAATGGTATGGGGCTGCTTTTCATGGTGCGGGCTAGACCCTTTCGTTCCAGTGAAGGGAAATCTTAACGTGACAGCATACAATGACATTCGAGACGATTCTGTGCTTTCAACTTTGTGGCAACAGCTTGGGGAAGGTCCTTTCCTGTTTCAGCACGACAATGCCCCCTTGCACAAACCGAGGTTCATACAGAAATGGTTTGGGGAGATCGACGTGGAAGAACTTGACTGGCCTGCACAGAGCTCTGACCTCAACCCCATCAAACATCTTTGGAATTAATTGGAACACCGACTGTGAGCCAAACCGAATCCCCTAATATCACTGCCCGACCTCGCTCATGCTCTTGTGGCTGAATGGAAGCAAATCCCCACAGCAATGTTCAACTTCTTGTGGAAAGCCTTCCCAGAAGAGTGGAGGCTTTTATTTTTGCAAAGAGGGGACCAACTCAATGTTAATGCCCATGATTTTGGAATGAGATGTTGGACGACTAAGTGTCCACATACCTTTGGCCATCTCGTGTATACATATACATATATATGTATATATGTATATCAGACGCACATCCTCACTGTTCTGATGAGTATCACCGCTGATTATGTCTCACACGGTAAAACCACATAATCTGCACAGAACAACCATCAGTCTGCCACCCAGACAATTGTTCCTGCTAATGCAAGCCATTCAACCAGAAAGCACGTGATGTGATCGACGGGGAAAATCAAAACGTGGAGTGTGACGGATACTCCGCCGATCCCCAATGGGTTCAGCGAATGTTTTCATCCATCAGTTCAATCAACCAATCCAACCCTCCTCATCCCTCACCCCCCTCCCCTCCAGACCGTCATCCCCCATGCAGTCTGCACCCCCTTGCCTCTCAAACCCTGTAGCCCCACTGGAAATGTCCCTTCCCTCGTTTTACCTCAATTCACCTGTTTATCCCTGTATCTCCAATCCCTCATCCTTTTGCTTTCCAACCCCTGTTTCCCGTGCTCCCCTCAGAAACCATCCCTCTTTGTCCAACATCCCAAAAAATTCACCTTGTCACCTCCAAATTGCTGTCACAAACCCTTCATTCTGTGGAGCATAATTAATCCTTGGGTTTAAATAAATTCCTCTCCTTCCTCCCCTGCATTTTCTTTGCTCAAAACATGATACAACATTACACTTTTTACCTAAAGGCTCGCTCTCAGTCCTAAGGTGGAGATCACCGCACTAGAAGATTCTTGCAGAAGGGTGTACACTGGTTAGTATAGCAGGGGATTCTTCTGGAAGGAATTCAAAGACTCTGTGAGCTGGGAACCAATGAAGAGAACCCAGTAGCGGATAGGTGGGACATCAGGATGTCCTGACCAAGCCTCATGCCTGGCTCCATAAAAAGGCAACCAGACGAACGCTAGAGCCGAGCTGTCAAGGAACCCTGCTGTGAATGAGCTGTTGGAGGAAATATGTCCTGAACAAGACATCGCTGAGTGAGAACCTTTGTTGATTGTCTGCTCGAAGTCTGCACAAACCTCTGCCATTTGCCTGTCTAAGCCACGAGGGCTGCAACTATTCCTGTTTGCAAGGCCATTCCTGATTGTCGAACTACAGGTGATGTGCCAATCATCCTGGCAGAAGGGAGCACGGGGTTCCCCGACTCGGCGGCTCCAGAATTTACACGATATCTGACACGCACTGACATTCCCACTACATGTCCTCTCCTCCTTTTCCCTCCCCCTCCCTGGAATTTGGACCAATGTAAATCTTATTGTTTGCGTCAGGTAAGTGAGGGGCCGTAATCATTATCCGCTCTTCCTTTTTCTTCTTATTCTTCTTCTTCTTTCGTCCGTGGATAAGTAAGATTGCAGAAGGGGAACTTATGTGCCAGGGGTAATTGCATTTTCTTTGAGCAATTACAAATTGTAATTTTGATCATTTTATGTGCTTGTTTTGAACATACCTGTAAATATCTGGATTGTAATTTTTGTATCTTTATTTTTGCCTTGTGAATATTCAATTGTAAATACCGTATGTGCTTTATAATTTGGGAAATCTTTCAAACCTGCTCGGTTGTCATTTTTCTTTCATTTGTCTGACAGTGTGCACGTATCAGATAGACAGGATGATTGTGCCCCACTGATTTGCTCTGCTGGCAAAGCCAATGTCCACACCATGGTTCGCTCAGCTGTAATAAGTAGATGGGTGGGCGTTGAGGGCGCGATCCCCAGTTAAGGTAATTAGATCGATGAGAAAGGTAACACGACTGAGAGTGAGAAGACCCTGCTCTATTAAATTGCTTTAACTGCTGTCCATGATTGCTTAACAACCCGTTGTGGCCTAGTGACCTCAGGGTCAGAGGTCAGGGAGTGGGTCCGGGAGAAACCCTCGTGATAACCTGGAACTCCAAACAAACAAAACAAAACTATATATATATATATATATATATATATATATATATATATATATATATATATATATATATATATATATATATATATATATATATATATATATATATATATATATATATAATTAGGGTGTGCTAACACATTGTGAAAGCATACGAACAGTGCTTTCCCATTGTCTCGGGTTGCTCACCTGCATTTGATTTTTCATTTATTTATATTTTAATTCACGGATGCTTTCCAATGGTCCAGTGATTTTTCCCGGTGTAGCAGCTTCGATGTCCATCGGCACACAAAATTACTGTGCTGCCCCATTGTCTCAAGTCGCTCACCTGCATTTTTTTTCTTCGACTTCTTTTTTTCATTTATTTATATTTTCAATTATGGACGACGTCCGAAAATTCTGTGATTACTTTTTTCCTCCCAGTGTTCCGGCTTCTGTGTTTCGGGATACAAAATTTCAGTTTTGTACATCACCTGAAAGGTACCAATCTTTAATATCAGTCAGTGAGTGAGTCATTGAGTCAGTCAGTGGTTATAAAGAGATTTAGATGTTATATGTATATGTATGTATATATATATTACATGTATATATTAGCAGAGTACCCGTCACTGATAGGCTCACTGATGTCTCACCTCAAATGAGTGTACATTGGGAGAAAAGGGAATTTAGTGTAAATATTCAGTGTGCAGATACACAGAGGTGGAACTGGTAACCTTGGCAACCTCGTTCCATTCCACCATGGTGAAGATTTCCAATCCATGCTTGTTGTACCTCTGAGGTACTGCTTGGGAGTGAGGGTGATATTATGAAAGCTTGGCTGTGAAACTAATTTTGGCATGTTTTGGGCCTACCGCCTGATGGAAGATCACCGAAGTTCTTTCCATGCCAACCGAGCACATCCAGGCACCTATCCCTCTCCACATTGCTTCTTCAGTCTCCAACTTGCTGCCTCTCTCTATGATCCCCATAGCTTTGCTTTCGGCAATATGCATTCACTATTTCTCACAGCATTTCATTCTGGTTTCCCTTTCGATGATCCATCGATCAGTCGTTTCAGTTTCACTTTGGGATATCAGTTTCGATTCGTCATCGCAACCTCTGATGCAATGCGAATGGTGCACGAAAAGCATCGTGAAAAATGGTTTTCGGGAGAATCATTTTGGAATTTTTTTGATTTTTCGATTTTTCGATTTTTTTGAATAGATTCTTGACCATTGAGAGATATGGCTAAACTGATATATAGCACGATATCTCAAAAAGTTGGGGACAGATTCGGATGAAACTTGGTGGACAGGTTGGAAACGTGGCAAGGACGAATTGATTTGATTTTGACGAAGATCCCAATCGGGATCCAGATACGTGAATTATTTAATTTTTTAATTGATTCTTAACCATTGAGAGATGGGGCCAAAACGATTTTTGGCATGGTATTTCAAAAATGTATTGGGATTGGTATGTTCTACTGGATCAGGCATTGCGTGGTGGAGGTATGTGCTTTACGGAGTGCCCTTCTACTTTTACTTCTGTATTGTGTCAAGTGTGATTGTGTATTTGTTTTCTTTTTGTAATTAAGAACAAAAGCAGAGGGCAGGGACAGCGTGGTATCCCTGTATTGTCAGGAGTGGGGAAATTACATGGGCTTGATGTTGAGAGGGAAACCACGAGGTAACATTCTCGGGTCAGATTGTGGGGAGTGTGTCAGAGTGCTGCTGAGGTGTCGTCCACCAGATGGCGGTCTCCTTGGGTTAACCTGAGGCGGTCCCTTCGGGTGGGTGCCTGGAATGTCCTATCCCTAAGAGAGGATGATCACCTGTCTCTGTTATCATCTGAGCTCAAGCGTTTGGACATCGGGATGGCAGCTCTCTCTGAGGTTCGGAGACCGGATTGCGGCGAGATCATGGTGGGTGGTTACACCTACTATTGGTCTGGTCACTCTGATGGTTACCATTCCCAAGGAGTTCCTGTAGCTGTGTCCAAAAAGCTAACTCCAATGATAATTGAGGTAACACCGGTCAACGAGCGTATTATGAGATTAAGGATTCGTCACTCCTAAGGTGTCATTTCCCTGGTCTCTGTTTATGCTCCGACTGAGGCGAGTGATCTCACCGTGAAGGATACATTCTACGCCACACTCGAGTCTGTGGTTGATCAGTGCCCCAGACGAGATACACTTCTAGTCTTGGGGGATTTCAATGCATCGACTGGAACTGATAGGGATGGTTATGAGGTGTGTGTTGGTCCCCATGGGTCTGGAACTATGAACCACAATAGCGCTAAGTTCCTTGACTTTGCAAGAAGTCATGGACTTAGGGTGGCTGGTTCATGGTTTCAGTGCCCACAAGCTCATCGCTGGACTTGGTATTCCAACGCTGGCGGTGTGGCAAAGGAGATTGACCATGTCCTCATTGACGGTCGTTGGAGGATGATCCAGAACAGCAGGGTCTACCGGAGTGCTCAGTTCCTCAATACTGACCACAGGCTTGTTATAGCAACTCTGAAGTTGCACCTTAAATCCAGGAGAATGGTACCATCCCAGTCTCGGCTGGATGTTGGCAAGCTCAAGGATGAGAGGGTAGCTGAGGAGTTTGCAAACAAGCTGAGTGGAGATTTGAGGGCTCTGGGTGCTTTGGGGGGTCCTGAAGAGTTGTGGCGTGCCTTCAAGACCACCATCCTTGATGTTGCCGGTGGATGCCTTGGAACTCACCGCAGGGCAAAGAAGAATTTTGTCTCTCAAGGGACACTGGATACCATTGACCAGAGTCGCAGGGCCAGGCTGAATGGCAGAGCTGAGCTGTTCAGGGAGCTGAGGCATAAAACTGTACGTGCACTAAGGGTGGACAAGGAGGCCTATGTGCGAGGAATCTGTGAGGGGGTAGAGCATCACCTGTGGACAGGTGATTCTCGTACCACTTACAGGGGAATTTGTGCATTGCGTTCATCCAAGCCCATCCCTCGGTGTACTGCAGTTAGAGCAGAGGGTGGTAGGCCCTTGACAGAGGAGTCCGAAGTGAAGACCCGCTGGGCCGGTTACTTTGAGTGGTTGTACCAGGCTGATCCCCCAGCTGTCGAGTTGGATGCCAGGGGTGTTACAATCCCTGTTGCTGACCCTCCAATCAACTGTGGTCCACCTTCATTTGTGGAAACACAGGCTGCGGTGAACTGGTTGAAATGTTGTAAAGCTCCAGGGATCTGTGGCATCCATGCTGAACTTCTCAAGGCTGGTGGAAATGCTGCAATCGTGTCATTGCATGCAGTTCTGTGCTCTGCCTGGAACACAGGAATCATCCCAACTGACTGGAAGCGGAGACTTGCTGTCCCTCTCTGGAAAGGGAAGGGTGATCGCCAAGACTGCAACAACCACCGAGGGGTGACACTGCTCTCAGTGCCGGGCAAGGTCTTTGCTCGGATAATTCTTGATAGGGTTCACCACCATCTGCTTGAGCACCAGCGTCCAGAGCAGTCAGGCTTTACACCAAAGAGGTCAACGATTGACCGTATCCTTGCTCTTCGGATCCTCACCGAACGCAGATGAGAGTTTCGGCAGGGGCTGCTTGCAGCCTATGTTGATCTCTGTGAAGCGTTCGATTCAGTGAATCGGGATGTCCTCTGGAGGATTCTTGGTCTTCATGGGGTGCCACCAAAACTGATCGATCTGATGTCTGAACTATACTCTGGTACTGAGTGTGCTGTGAGATGTGGTGGTACTATCTATGACTTATTTCCAGTTGTTACTGGAGTTCGTCAGGGATGTGTACTTGCCCCCACACTTTTCAGCACTTGTATGGACTGGATTTTAGGGAGGATGTCGGAAAGATCAAGCTGCGGTGCATCGTTTGGGAATGTCAATATCTCTGACCTTGATTTCGCAGATGATGCAGTCATCTTTGCGGAGACTTTAGACATCCTCTTGGGGGCCCTCGAGGTGCTGAATGAGGAGTCGGAGCCGCTGGGATTGCGGGTTTCTTGGGTCAAAACTAAGATCCAGGCTTTCGGTGACATCTTGGATGCTGCTGTCCTGTCTGTGCCTGTTTGTGGTGAGGATGTTGAAGTCACGGAGAGATTCACTTACCTTGGCAGTGATATTCATGTCTGCTGGCTGTGAGTCAGAGGTCAATAGAAATCTGGGTCGGGCCTGGGGAGTCATGGATTCACTGGATAATGGGGTGTGGCGCTGCCGGTACCTGTGCGGGAGGACGAAAGTCTGAGTCTTCAGGTCCTTGGTACTTCTAGTCTTGCTCTCTGGATGCGAGACTTGGACTCTGACCAAGGATCTGAGACGGAGACTTAATTCCTTTGGTACCAGGTCTCTTCGGAGAATCCTGTGTCTGGGTTTCCTTGTGTGTCCTTGTAAAAAAAATAAAATGAAAATAAATGTCCTCTTGGGACACTAATTTATTTCCAGACAGGTGTGTTTTGCATATTTTTTGTTTACCTGCATGGCTCAGAAATCTGATATCAACGGCAAAACACATTTCACAACCAATTACAGAGCCCCAAAGGTGAGACATGGCTGCTTCCACATAAATGACTGGGGAATTCACCAAGATGCATTTGCTGAATAATTCTTGTGCATTTTTCACATGACGATGTGAAGAGAAAAATTCAACAAAAACCAAATGGAGTATTTCTCAGTTTTTGAGGTTTATTTAGTTTGTTGACTTGGAATTAAAAACAGCAACTTGTGAGAGATAATTCTTTGAAGTTTAATGTTGTTTTTTTTTTTTTATAAATCCATCACTGTTCAGCATTTTATGTTCTTCCTGCTTTTTCAAGATCATCCATATTGTACATTACTGGGACCAGGATTTGCAGTCATCCACGAATCACAGCATTCCACCAAGAACTTGGTCATACCATAATGCAGTGTTCTTTGTGACCACTCTTGTGACAACAGTTGGTAAGTGAAATTATACATGGTGTCATCCAGTGTAATGATATTGAATTACCAGCTGGGGATGCTTGTACATTGTAAGCAATAACAAGCGGAGCTTCGCCATTGTCTCGGATCGCTCACCTGCATTTGTTCTTTTTTCATGTATTTATTTTCAACAAGGAAATCTAACACAGGTGGAGGCCATTCACCCATCATGTCTGCACGAACACCATACTAATTTATCGACACAAGATCCAAGGAAGAAAATTCAAATTTTATAAAATAATTAATAAATAATATTTTTAAGGTTTCCCCCCCCCCCTTCTTCCCCTCAGTGGAGGGGGCATGGGCCTGGCCAAAAACACACAACATCAACCACACAAACCACCTCGAAAAGACCCCTAACAGCACTCCGCACACATGCACACAATCACCCATCAATGCTCAAACTACCTGAAAGTCCTGTCAACATCCCTATACCCCTCTATCTCCATAACTTCCAGGTACCTATCTAATTCTAATTTAAACTTATCTGCTGTTCAGGCTGCCACTACCTTTCCTGGGAGGCCATTCCATGCATTAACTACTCTCAGAGTGAAAGTCTTAACTCTTAACCATTACGACCATCTTAACTCTCCTCTTCTTTACTCTCAGGCTTTGGCCCCCTAAGTCCTATCACTGTGTACTCTGTTGAATAATTCATCTAAACTTATTTTATCTCTCCCTTTCTTTATCTTAAACATCTCTATCATATCTCCTCGTCACCGCCTCCTTTCTAGTGAATTTGTACATCACCTGAAAGGTACCAAGGTACCCTGTCTCCTTCAGCCGCTCCTCATAGCTGAATCTAGTTTGGCCTGGAATCAATCTTGTAGCCTTGTGCTGAACCCTGTCTATGGTATCTGTGTCCTTCCGGAATTGTGGTGACCAGAACTGCACACAATATTCTCGATTTCATATGTTTAAAAAAAATTCATTTATGGACACTTTCCAATGGTTCTGTGATTTTTCTCAGTGTATCGGCTTCGGTGTCCATCGGTATGCGAAATTACCGTGCTTCCCCATTGTCTCGGGTCGCTCACCTGCATTTTTTTTTCATTTATTTGTTTTCATTTTCGGATGTTTTCCCATGGTTCTGTGATTTTTATTGGTGTTTTCGCTTTGATGTCAGTCGGCACACAACATTTCAGCTTTCTATGTCACTCGGAAGGTACCAATCTTTAATATCAGTCAGTAAGTCAGAGAGTGGTTAGAATGAGCTTCATATATTACAGGAATAAAAAATAACGTTGAATTTTTATTCCGAAAACTTTTTCTGATGAATCTCTTTCCGATAACTTTCGGCACATCCCTCAGGTTTGTAAACCACATGCTTATTGCAGGTTTGGGAGTTAGAATCTGTATTTTCCCGTGTATTAACCGCGTTTTTTGAGAAAAAGTTAAAAGTCGGGGGTGCGGTTAATGCACGGGTATAGAAAAAATAAATCAGTATCAAAAACAATAAGTTTTTCACTGCTGAATTTCAATTATATTCCAATTTTCATACATATACCAGTAGATCTATGTTCTCCAAATCGGGGAACTTTTAGAACTTTCATAATTATGTAAAAGTATGTAACTACAATTGATCTCGGGTGCACGTTTTTTCCTGTTGAGGAAAAACCCCGACATGTAGGGCCACCATCGCTACTTTTGGGTTCTGGATGGTTGGCTTCACAGCCAGCTTGTCGTGGGCCGAGAGGTTCAGGCTCTTGTGATTGATTACACACCAGCCATTACGGCACTCTACAATCAACTAATTGGACTTTGATTTTACCCCCAAAAGGTTTGACAAAATTATTTTAAAAATTAAATGTTCTGATAATTTTCTGCTTAGTTTGGAGTTCAAACTTTTAATTTTGTGCTACTTAAAGTTGATGTACAAAGGTATTTAGATGCAGATCAGGAAATAAAATGATCAAAATATATATATATATATATATGTATATATATATATATATATATATATATATATATATATATATATATATATATATATATATATACATATATACAGGGTGTACCAAAAGTCTGGATTCAGTCCATAGGATTCAGTCTGGTCCATAGGCATTTTTCCTAATATACAATTTGATTTTTTTTTTCTTTTAGATCCAAAACGGCTTCAAAACTAACAATAGAAAATCGAATTGAACTTATTCTCATGTACGCAAAACAGGATTCTTCACATCGAGGAGTTGTTGCCGAATTCAATAGAAAGCATCCTGATAAGCATCCAATAACACACGCCACTGTTAAAGTGTTTAAACGTTTTAAGTTCAGAAATGTTCAACGTTCTTGTATTGAGCATATAAACAAGTGTCGCGAAGTCCAAGGCCGTCAATTTGAGCATTTACTGCAATAAAACTTTAAAATAAATTTTTGCCTATGGATCCAGACTTTTAGGCCACCCTGTATATATGATTTTTTTGTTGTTGTTGTTGTTAAAGGGTGAAAAACAGGGATGTGGTTAATACACCGGAAAATACGGCAAACAAAAATTACAACCTGAAATTAAATTTCTCTTTTTCATTAAAAGATTTAGGATCGTAGACGAGCATCCTTCCAGTGTCCATACTCGTTGTCCATGTCCATAACGGACGCCATCAATCTGCCATACTGTTCATCTCCAGTAAGTCATCCCAATTCTCATGTCTCGTGCTTCACCCTTCACAACAGTCACAATGTCAGTCTGACATCTGCCATCTTGACTAATCTAGCACTGAGCCATCTCGCGTCAGAAGCACGAAACTTCGCACCCAGTGGCGAGAAGAACTGATGTGTGTACTGTGCCATGTTTGCCTGAGAAGTGTGCACTGTGCCTTAGTAAAAGAACAGGAGGCATTACTTTTCAACACATCCTTTCAGAAAGGGCAATCAGAGTTTGCAGATCCTGAACAAGACGTGATTGGTGTGGTTCTGTGCGGTGTTGATGTGCTGGTATGTTTGTGTGGTGTTTATAAATCATGTATTGATGACATGTTCATACTGCGGACAAACAGACCTTTTCGGTTTCATTGTGGAGCTTCACGCTGCATTTGTATGTATTTTGTAGACGTAGTCACATTCTAATTGTACATTCCGTATTTTTGGGCGTATAAGTCGATACCTTTTTTCCCCAGAATTCCAGGCATCCAATGACACTCAGAATCGACTCATCTATGGTTTAAGAGATTGAATTGCATCAATGGAAAATTAAATGCAAGGTATGATATTTTCTGAAATAAATTGTTGAATTACCTCCACAACCGAAATTCGATGGAGTTTATGTTTTCACCCCTGTTTGTGTGTCTTTTTGTCTGTATGCTTGTGATCAGGATATCTCGATACGTTGTGGATGGATTCGGACAAAACTTGATGGACAGGTTAGGTGTGTGATCCGGATCCAGATCCAGATCCGGATCCGGATTTGAGAATTTCTCAATTTCTTAAGTGATTCTTCACCTTTGAGAGATCAGGCCAAAAACGATACTTATTCTTATTTGAGGGCCACCGTTATCCCACCTTTATTGTGGGGTCGGCTGGGGGAATCTTCATGAACCGGCTGGCCAGGCCTGACGTTCGACCAGTTATGGCAGGAATTTGGAATTTGTTCAGGTTGCCGGCGATAGCTCACCTACTCTGCGAAGGACACCATGGGATCTTTAATGTCCACCAACTAATGCTAAAAGATGGGACACCCGCTTGACGTCCATACGAGGGACGGCACACACATTGGTGAATCACCCTGCGTCGTCGTTATGGCTGTTCATGGTGAAGGTAAGTGAGCTTGAGTTGTGGTCCGATGGTTTGGTGATTTTTTATAAAGGAATCTTGATGGTGTGTGAAATGTTGCAACGTTGGGGTTCGAGTCTGGTGAAGTCTGAGGTGGAACGTCCGCTGGAAAATGGCCTGCAGTTTGAATGGGAAATGGCACGCCTATGCAAATGACCTGTCCCTGTTACTATGGTCATTGGTGTGCAATGTGCCTGCATGCAGAAAGGAGAAGTTTGTGTGTGCAGCAAAGCAAAATAATGTAAAGAATGAAATATGGGTAAAGAATAGAAAGAAAAACACGACCTAAAAGTTCTTACAACACGTATTGTCCCATCAACCCACTACACATAAGGGAAGGGATATCTAAAACGAATACTAATGAAATAACTATTTGGGACCGCCATATGTTGTGTGACATTGCCTTGGGGGGGGGCTGGAATCGGAGGGGGGTGCCGATTCCGCATAACCACAACAATATAAACACCTCCAAATATTATACCAATATATATTTTTTTTAACTGGACTTTCCTTTGGCTTACTACGCAACGGTTACAAACCCCAGAATGTAAATGTCCACCCTTAGTTCAAGTGTGCACGGAACTACTCATACATGATGATTGCGTCATGTTCTTCAGGATACGGAAACATTGCACCCGTCACAATTGCTGGCAAGTTAGCATGCTACGTGTACGCATCCGTGGGCATCCCACTGAACGCGGTGATCGTCAGGTACATGTACAACTTCATGCTCAGATTCAAACCATTGTGCCGTACATGGTTGGAAAGAAAAGGTTTTTCGAAGGTGAGTTGAAATTGCCTTTTGTTTGTGTGTACATAGTCGAGGTTCATGGAAGAGCTGGCACACTGAATGGATCAAGAAGTAACAGGACAAAATGGACAGTAGGGGAGGGGGTTGTGGGGGAAATACCAATGGCAGAATTGAAGGCCAAGATGGAGGGAGACTTGGACATACAAGAACGGCATTCGTCGAGCACATAGTCTCACTCTGCGCATTCATTCTGAACAAAAATGTCATCGTTAACTGAACACGCTACTGTTATGGCTCACCGTTATCAGGGCCGGATTTAAACATGTGGCGGCCCCTGGGCAGCCTTCAGTAGTGGAGGCCCACCCTACCTTAGAATACTAAAAAGGTGACAAGACATATTTACAGTCATCCATAAAGTATATTTTTCAAGAACAAAGAATCTGAACTTCTATATAAAATAGAGAATGAGATAAGATGAATATCTTACATCTGTTCCACTAACTACCAACTACCATTCAGGCACTCACTCACAAATACATTATTCCTTACAAATTTTTTTTTCATGAAATATGTGGAGGCCCCCTGGTTGTGGAGGCCCTTGGGAAACTGCCCGGCTTGCCCATGTCTAAATCTGGCCCTGCCTGTTATAATGTCCAACATGTACCCGCATCATCCATGCACCATATTATGCTGCATCGTTTCTTGGCGTGGCATGGATTATGAACGTCATAAGTTTAATTCTTCACTCACATCGAGTCATAGATCAGATACGTGAAGTTTCAGATATTTCGGATAAGGATTTAAATTCAACCAATTATGGCTGGAATACCACTTCCCCGATGATGTCATCGTTATCATCTTTTACACCCAATGGGGAGTTCATGATATACTGTATGCAAAGTTGAAATTTTTTTCTTTGAGCAGTTTCAGAGAAAATTATGTCCAAATTTTTCCTTTAATCTCAAATACCTGTCATACCATATGAACTATGACGTCAGAGTAAGCAATAAAATATTGTCCATGCAAAGTCCCTTCGAAGTTTAAGGTTTTGCATCGATGGGACAAGCGGTTGCAGACAGAAACCAGTTTTAAAGTGAAAATATATAGACGAGGACACAGACACACAGATGGAGAGACAGATGGGGACATTGCAATAGTCTCCCATCCCTCATCCCTCATGGGGCAAAACTAACAATGGGTGTGGGGACAAATGGGGGGGGAGCAGGAGAGGATGCATGGACTGGGCATGATGCATACAAAAGGAAACTCTCAAGAAGCAAAACTAGAAATTTGGGAGGGGGGGGGTTAACGAAGATAGAAAAGATCAAGGTTTTGGATTGGGGGGTGAACGAGGGTAGAAAAGATCATGGTTTTCGATTGGGAGGTTAACTAGGGCAGAAAAGATCAAGGATTTGGATTGTGATGTTAACTAGGGTAGAAAAGATCAAGGTTTTGGATTGGGATGTTAACTAGGGTAGAAAAGATCATGGTTTTGGATTGGGATGTTAACGAGGGTAGAAAAGATCAAGGATTTGGATTGTGATGTTAACTAGGGTAGAAAAGATCAAGGATTTGGATTGTGATGTTAACTCGGGTAGAAAAGATCATGGTTTTGGATTGGGATGTTAACGAGGGTAGAAAAGATCAAGGATTTGGATTGGGATGTTAACTAGGGTAGAAAAGATCAAGGATTTGGATTGTGATGTTAACTCGGGTAGAAAAGATCAAGGATTTGGATTGTGATGTTAACTCGGGTAGAAAAGATCAAGGATTTGGATTGGGATGTTAACGAGGGTAGAAAAGATCAAGGATTTGGATTGTGATGTTAACTAGGGTAGAAAAGATCAAGGATTTGGATTGGGATGTTAACGAGGGTAGAAAAGATCAAGGATTTGGATTGTGATGTTAACTAGGGTAGAAAAGATCAAGGATTTGGATTGTGATGTTAACTCGGGTAGAAAAGATCATGGTTTTGGATTGGGATGTTAACGAGGGTAGAAAAGATCAAGGATTTGGATTGTGATGTTAACTAGGGTAGAAAAGATCAAGGATTTGGATTGTGATGTTAACTCGGGTAGAAAAGATCATGGTTTTGGATTGGGATGTTAACGAGGGTAGAAAAGATCAAGGATTTGGATTGTGATGTTAACTAGGGTAGAAAAGATCAAGGATTTGGATTGGGATGTTAACTCGGGTAGAAAAGATCAAGGATTTGGATTGTGATGTTAACTAGGGTAGAAAAGATCAAGGATTTGGATTGTGATGTTAACTCGGGTAGAAAAGATCATGGTTTTGGATTGGGATGTTAACGAGGGTAGAAAAGATCAAGGATTTGGATTGTGATGTTAACTCGGGTAGAAAAGATCATGGTTTTGGATTGGGATGTTAACGAGGGTAGAAAAGATCAAGGATTTGGATTGGGATGTTAACTAGGGTAGAAAAGATCAAGGATTTGGATTGTGATGTTAACTCGGGTAGAAAAGATCAAGGATTTGGATTGTGATGTTAACTCGGGTAGAAAAGATCAAGGATTTGGATTGTGATGTTAACTAGGGTAGAAAAGATCAAGGATTTGGATTGTGATGTTAACTCGGGTAGAAAAGATCATGGTTTTGGATTGGGATGTTAACGAGGGTAGAAAAGATCAAGGATTTGGATTGTGATGTTAACTCGGGTAGAAAAGATCATGGTTTTGGATTGGGATGTTAACGAGGGTAGAAAAGATCAAGGATTTGGATTGGGATGTTAACTAGGGTAGAAAAGATCAAGGATTTGGATTGTGATGTTAACTCGGGTAGAAAAGATCAAGGATTTGGATTGTGATGTTAACTCGGGTAGAAAAGATCAAGGATTTGGATTGGGATGTTAACGAGGGTAGAAAAGATCAAGGATTTGGATTGTGATGTTAACTAGGGTAGAAAAGATCAAGGATTTGGATTGGGATGTTAACGAGGGTAGAAAAGATCAAGGATTTGGATTGTGATGTTAACTAGGGTAGAAAAGATCAAGGATTTGGATTGTGATGTTAACTCGGGTAGAAAAGATCATGGTTTTGGATTGGGATGTTAACGAGGGTAGAAAAGATCAAGGATTTGGATTGTGATGTTAACTAGGGTAGAAAAGATCAAGGTTTTGGATTGGGATGTTAACTAGGGTAGAAAAGATCAAGGTTTTGGATTGGGATGTTAACTAGGGTAGAAAAGATCAAGGTTTTGGATTGGGATGTTAATGAGGGTAGAAAAGATCAAGGATTTGGATTGTGATGTTAACGAGGGTAGAAAAGATCAAGGATTTGGATTGTGATGTTAACTCGGGTAGAAAAGATCAAGGATTTGGATTTTGGGTAGAAAAGATCATGGTTTTGGATTGGGATGTTAACGAGGGTAGAAAAGATCAAGGATTTGGATTGTGATGTTAACTCGGGTAGAAAAGATCAAGGATTTGGATTGTGATGTTAACTCGGGTAGAAAAGATCATGGTTTTGGATTGGGGATGATCTGATATGGTGGTGAACAGCTGTCTTGACCTGGAGGGAAGAATGAGATTGAAGAACAGCCTTCTTGAAAAGGGAAAAAATAATGAAGAATCGGACAATCACATCATCACCACTAATATTATATTAAAACATCATTCACTCCTGGGCAGACTATTCCTCGGTTCAAGAGAAATATCTCTGTTTCAATCACATTCCGAGTTTGTGCGCGTTATTCTTACGTCCCACCGTATCCCGGAAATATATTTGCTCGATCGATTCCATTTCACTATCAAAAATATTTTTCACATCTTCACGAAATCTTCTTTTCCCCATTCGGTAAACAGCAATGATCATTTTATTTTTTTCAATGTCCTTTCTCATAACTAAAACCGATATCTCTGGAACCTTTCGAAAGGTCTAATTGCTCGATCCTGAACCCTCTTTTATTTGGCTCTACCCTTTCTATCAGAAGGATGACCAAAACCAAACACAATATGACAGATATTGTCAAATGTTCATCACCGTTGTTTTACTGTATTCCCATTAACCTACACTTGCCAAATATGAAATTCCACCTTCAAACAAGTCCACACATCAACTTAGTCACAACTGACTGTGGGCTTGGGATCCTGAGTTCAAATCCCTCACCCATTGAATTAATACCAGGTGGGGTTGACTCTGCCTGTCATCCTTCTGAGGTCGGCAAAATGAGTGCCAGCTTGCTGGTATCCTGTGTCAGACTGGCGACCCGTCCAGGATTGCGCCCTATAGACAAGGAGACTGCTTAGGCAGCACCAACGCTCTGCACAGAGTATCGTCCTCATGGATGGATGGATGGATGGATGGAATGGACAGACAATTAACAACAATTCAATGCATGATTTCCAAAAACAGAGCAGTCATCTTTCAAGATACAGCTCCAAGGGTAGTGAATGGCAATTATCATCGATGCATGTGTTCCCTGACATCTCTCAGCATCTTTTTTCACAGAATTTTGTGTAAGACCCCCACTGACAGCAACGAGCAGGATCCCTGGAAGAGCTTGCCCCCTTTGGGGGATCAAAAACATCAATCGAGCCAACTATGGTGCCCTTTCTTTTCTTATCGGTCCACCGTTTGGGGTGAGAAAAGTGCATTGGTGTCTTCCCCTTATGTCCAGTACAAAGTGGAAAATCATTAAAAGAAGCATAAACTCACCGTTCAACTCGGTCTCCGGATATGCCTATGGGGACTACAGACTGTACGATGAGCCGCAGACACATCCTGCCGGTCTGTATCTATGTGGCAAATCATTCCTTGTCCCACGTCAGTCGCCTTTAAGCAAGAAACCCCACTAACTCGAGCTGGTCCGTTTGCTATTCCTATCTGAACACACAGCTTGTGATGCTGAGATTCCAAGTTTAAATCCTGTGTACGTACTGACTTCGTTTCAACGTTCAAATAAATTGCTTGCCTCATCGTTTCCTCATTTTTCTGTAATTTAAGTGAAGTACTTTAAAGTTTTGTAATAACCGGGCGTAGTGGCGTGCGCCTGTAATCCGGCTACTCGGAGGCTTGGGTTGGAGGATCGCTTGAGGACGGGAGCCCTGCACTGGGCCGTGCTATGAGAGGGTGTAGGGCAGTCCGGAATCATGGTGAAACCCAATCCTTATCCCTGTGTCGTAAGAGGCGACCAGGGTTGCGTCAGGAAGGGCATCTGGCGTAAAACCTGTGCCAAGTCAGTATGCGGATCATAACGGATGATCCGCTGTGGCGACCCCTAACGGGAGCAGCCGAAAGACGAACAACATAACAACGCATTAAAGTTTTCTAATGTTGCCTTGCACCTTGCACTGACTGTATGTACAAGCTACAACATGAACCGAAGATTAATGGAAAAGAAAATGCTTTTGAGGTTCAACTGGGAACAGGCAGCACTGCTGGAGGATGAACCGCGTAGGACATTATCTGCTGAAGCACCTTCTATGTTTGTGGTGGTCCTCTTCTTGGCATCTGCTGAAGTCATACAATCAATAGACGGTGCTTCCAACACCACATCCATGACGCAGCTATCCAATAAAGGACAGTCCTGCTGGCTCCTACATTGGCAGAAGTTCAATTCCAGGTGACGGTCCAGCCTCATGATTGTTCTACATTTGATTGATGTAGTCCGCCTTTTGGAATTTTGTGCATCGCATCAAGCCCTTGGTCCCATCACATCTGACCAGGCAATATGGCTGCAGTTGCTCTCAAGCTTGGCGATTTATTTATTTTTTCTCCTGCTGGGTACATAGCTCCAAGCAGCTCCTCTGGTTGCCTTGGCATCGTGCGTAACAATGTTTTGAGGCCTCCACCGTCTGGACCTTCACAGTAGTTGTGCAAATGTTGAGACATTCTCCAATAAAGTCAACTTCATGGAATGCACAAAAAATATACAAGATAGTCAGAGTAATTCTACAATTTGTGAAGGTCAGTGTCGGTGTTCATCGGTGGACAGTTCAAACATCAGCTTTTATCAACTAGAGATTGACGAAGCCATGCCATCCACCATGGGAAGCGTTTCAAGCGTTAGCCCTTCATCGCAGCAAAAAATATACAAGAAAGTCAACTTGATGACGAGCAACACACAAGAAAATTGGATGATTCGATTTCGCATTTTGTGTGCAAATCATGAGGTTGACGTAATTGATGGATGAACACTTTATGACAGTTTGTGTTTTCAGGAAATGGGAAAATAATTTGCTTGCGTGATTATGGTCCTGCCATGCGTGGTGGCATATGGCCCTGCTGGGTACAAGTAGGAACTGGTCACGTGGTATTTTAGTCCTGGGAGACACGACTGGATTATCACAACTCGTACTACTACGACAGATGGTATGACTGCTTGTACTTCTATAGCTTTATACTGGTGGAGCACTGTTTAAATAATGGATGAAATCAGCATGATGCTGAATGAGGTATCTTAACCACCGTGGAGGTAGGGAGAACCTGACGTTTTTGACTTTAACCCGTTAACACTTGACATATCAGCTCCTCCTTCCTTCCCACGGTGGTTGGCATTCCTCAATTGACGTCGTGTTCATTTCATCCATCGTTCAACCTGTCCACTGACACAAAGATGCCAGTCTTCACCAGCAAGACTAGATCATTCTGCTTTCTGAACCCCCAAAAAAAAAATAAAAGAAGAGGATCACTGCTCACTTCCACTCATTCATTCCTCTTCTTTCCCACCTGTGGAACCAACTTCCACATTCTCTTCAATATCATTCTTCCCTCCAGGTCTTCAAAACAGCTGTTCACCACCATCTTAGTTCACCCCCAATCCAAAACCATGATATTTTCGACCCTTGTTAACCCCCACCACAATCCATCCTCCTTCCAAATTTGCAGTTTTTACTTCCTGGGAGTTTCCTTCTGTATCCCTCTTGTCCACCCCATGCATCCTTCCCTGCCCCCATTCCTCCCCACATGCACGGTTTGTCCAAGTCTCCCTCTATTTTACCCTTCAACTCCGCTGTTGGTATTTCCTCCCCTCTCAATGCTGTTCTGTTGCATCTCGATCCGTTCAGTGTTCCAGCTCTTCCATGAGCCTAGACTCTGTATCATCACATGACTTTACTGCCCTGTAGTCCACCATCTTTCTTTGAGATGAAGCAAAAGTTTCCATCGAGACCAAGCAAGATCAAATCCTACTGCCCAGGTCATGAATCTATAAATATGCTTTTTCAATGTGGGAAAGTACTTTCACAAAACAGTTGGAACACCTTGATACTGCGAACCTCAAAATCATTGCACTAGACGAGGGATCCCAATAATTCATACAGAACCTGCCTGCTTCTGTGATCTTCTTTCTGGTGTTCAGGCCAAAGGCAGGGTCAGAGCTTCGAAAACATCCCTGTCATAGGGCGGAGGAGCTACTTGTGATCCAACGGCCATCCATATCTGGTGTCCAACTGTGTCTACGGATATCCTTCTGTAGTGGGTAACCTTCCGTAGGAGGTTGGTGGCAGGATTTGCAATCCGGTCACAGTAAAAACATTTCACTTCGCAAAACACACCAAAAACGCAACCCCCCACACCCCCCCCCCTGAAAACCCACTCTGTGAGAGCATCTCCTGTGCAGCTGCCCTTCACAGGACAGCTCACCGGATGATGGGATTGGAGCAAAATCTTCAGGACCTCCACTCTTTGGTGATAGGAGGAAAAGCACGGGGTAACCTTCCCGGGTTGGATTGCAGGTGTGCGTGTCAGGGTGGTGCTGAGGTGTCGTCCACCAGAGGGTTGTCTCCTTGGGTTAACCTTTGAGCACTCCTTTGGATGGGTACCTGGAATGTCCTATCCCTAAGAGAGGATGATCACTCATCTTTGCTATCATCTGAGCTCCAGCGCTTTAACATCAGTATTGCAGCACTCTCTGAGGTTCAGAGACCAGAAAGTGGTGAGATCATGGTGGGTGGTTACACCTACTACTGGTCTGGTCGTTCTGATGGTTACCATGCTCAAGGAGTTGCTGTAGCTGTGTCCAATAAGCTGACTACCATGATAATTGTGGTAACACCAAACAACGAGTGTATTATGACACTGATTTGTCACTACTTGGTTGTCATTTCCCTGGTCTTTGTATTTGCTTCAAATGAGGTGAGACATCTCACCGTGAAGGATGCATTCTATTCCACGCTCGTGTCTGTGGTTGATCAGTGCCTCAGGAGAGATACTCTCCTCGTCTTGGGGAATTTCAATGCATCGATTGGCGCTGATAAAGATGGTTATGAGACATGTGTTTGTCCCCATGGGTCTGGAACTGTGAACCAGAATAGCACGAAGTTCCTTGACTTTAGAAGAAGTCATGGACTTAGGGTGGCTGGTTCATGGTTTCAGCACCCACAGGCTCATCGGTGGACTTGGTATTCCAATGCTGGCGGTGTGGCACAGGAGGTTAACCATGTGCTCGTCACTGGTCGCTGGAGGATGGTTCAGAAATACAGGATCTACCGGAGTGCCGAGTTCCTCAATATTGGCCACAGGCTTGTTGTAGCATCTCTGAAGTTGCAGTTTAAATCCGGGAGGATGGTACCATCTCGGCTGGATGTTGACAAGCTCAAGGATGAGAGGAGTTTGCAAATAGGTTGAGTCGGGATTTGGGGGGTCTGGGTGTGTTGGGGAATCCTGAAGAGTTGTGGGGTGCCTTCACAACTGCCATCCTTGATATTGCCAGCGGATGTCTTGGAACTCACTGTCAGAAGAGGGACTTTGTATTCCAATGGACATTGGATACCATTGACCAGAGTTGCAAAGCCAGGCTTAATGGCAGAGCTGAGCTGTTCAGGGAGCTGAGGCGTAAAACTGTACATACGCTGAGCACCATCGACTGGAGCAGTTGATCTTTACCCAAAGAGGTCAACAATTGACCATGTCCTTGCTCTTCGTGTCCTCACCGAATGCAGACGAGAGTTTCGGCAGGGGCTGTTCACAGCCAATGTTGAGTTCTGCAAAGCATTCAATTCAATGAATCGGGATGCCCTCTGGAGGATTCTCGGTCTTCTTGGAGTGCCATCAAAACTGACCAATCTGCTTTCTTAACTTTTCTCTGGCACTGAGAGTGCTGTGAGGTGTGGTGGTTCCATCTCCGACTTATTACCACTGAAGGTGGAAGGAGATGATGTTTTCACCCCTTTCTGTCCATGTTTGTGAACAAAATATCTCAAAAACTTGTGGACAGATTTAGACGAAAATTGGTGGATGAGTTTGGTACGTGACAAGAACAAGCTGATTAAAATTTAGTTCAGGTCCGAATCCAGATCCGGCCATTCAGTGCGATACAAGACGTAAACTAATCAGCCTGGATAAGGTATGTGCTCTACTGAGTGCCCTTCTAGTTTTCAGTTGTTGCTGGAGTTTCTCAGGGGTGTGTACTGGTCCCCACACTTTTCAACGCTTGTCTGAACTTGATTCTGGGGAGGATGTCAGAGAGATCAAGTTTCACTGCATCGTTTGGGAATGTCAAGATCTCTGACCTTGATTTCACATAACAGATGATGCAGTCATCTTTGCGGAGATGCTGGATATCCTTATGGGGGCCCTAAAGGCATTGAATGAGGAGTCGGAGTCGCTGGGATTAAAGGTTTCGTGGGTTAAAACTAACATCCAACCTTTCAATGACATCGTGGATGCTGCTATCTTGTCTGCACCTGCTTGTGGTGAGGATGTTGAGGTCATGGAGAGATTCACTTGCCTTGGGATTCAGAGGTTAATAGACGTTTGGGTCGGGCCTGGGAAGTTATGGGTTCACTGGATCATGGGGTGTGGCGCTGCTGGGACCCGTGCGGGAGGACGAAAGTCCGAGTCTTCAGGTCCTTGGTGCTTCCAGTCTTGCTCTACAGCTGTGAGACTTGGACTCTGACCAAGGATCTCTTCGGAGAATCCTTGGCTATCGCTGGTCAGACTTTGTGTCCAACGAGTGCTTTCTGAGCAAGATTCAAATGAGATTTGTTACCTGCATAGTCTGTGAGCGTCAGCTGCGGCTGTGTGGACATGTGGCCCGACTTCCTGATGCTAATCCTGTTCACCAGATTCTCTGTGAGGGAGCCTTGTGAGTGGAGAAGGCCAACCACGTGCCTTGTGGTTGCAGCAGGTTGATCGGCATTTCAATGAGATGGGGATGGGCCAGGCATCTGCCTGGGGGGTGGCCAGATAGAGTTCCCTGGAGGATGCAGCCACACACTGCTCCAGCACATGCTCCCATCCATAACCTGGCTGGTGCTTCTTCCTGCCTGTAAAATGACCAGAATTTTATGGTGTACGAGGTAATCACGTGATACAGCACACATTTAGCCTTGAAACTGTGAAGAAAAAATATCCACCAATGCTCCGATCACATGTCGTATGTATAAACATATGTCTGTCCTTTGACCTCATAAACCATTGAGCCTTCATATTGACATTTAACAATCCTGACATTTGTGTGGAAGGACACCTGGCAGTACCTATATTTGCTTTGCTGGTCTAATCATGGAGAAAATTGGAGTTTGGCATGTGAGAACACACAGCGGCCTATTATTCTTGAAAGGAACCATGAGGTCTTTGACATCTACAAGCTTTCAGGCTTGTCACCACTTAAACATCACTTCCACAGGGACAAAACCTTCTGAAACAACAAACTGCACACAAAGCAACAGAACGACAATTTTTGTCAAATCCTATTATTCTAGGAATCAAACCCAGCCTCAACTTATCGATGAGTAGGTGAATATGCTACCACTGAGATACCCTGTAAAAATATGTTTCCGACTCATAATTAAGCCTCCCCCGATAGAATAGGGGGAGGTTTATACCTGTTGAAGTACCAAATGTAGAAACAAATGTGACCAATTTTTAATTGTACCCCAGAGTTTCTTAAACCCCAAGGAGTACTAAATCACCATTTAGTTTACTTCGAGTTAAAGTTTACATTTAGTTTACTTACTTCGAGTTTAGTTTACCATACCCCTCCGAGTTAAAGGTCAAGGTCAAATGGCAGTCTGAAACAAAAATGTTTGTTGTCATCACTCAATTTTGCCAATATTAGAGACCGCTTGGCCTTCCAAGATGTTCTTGCATCATAATAATGTACCTGCACTGACGTTGTACACCTGGTATTTGATTGATGGCCTTGGCCTACTTTTTTTGGATTATGACATAATTGACATTAAACGCCTTTTTGATTATAACTTGAATAACTTTCCTCCGATTTTCATGATGTTGAGTTTTATGGATAGGTTGTAGATGGGGACACATTTTCTTTAATTACACTCTATCCCGAAATGTTGAAGGTCAAGGTCATATGGCAGTCTGAAAAGAATTTGACCATCACTGGATCGCAGGCACCCGGGGTTACCCTTAGTGATCACTTTGTGATTGCAGATTTCTAGTTTTGGTCGAAGTTTCCACAAAAAACGATTTTAAAATATAATATTCAAATCCATGTTCTCTAAAATTACAAGGAACCACCAACCCTTAACTCTTCATAACAATTCCCTTCCACCCTTCCATTCATTTTACTTCTCAAAATTGCTTTTTTTCTTCCAGTTGCATCCAATTCAAACAGGTGGGTTTGATCACCCAGTGTATGATGGTGATTCCTCAACCACAAGGTGTAGAGAAATCCACACTGCCTTTTTAACAGGATTATGAAGCCCCCACAAAAAAAAAGATCCTGAAGAGTTAATAGACCACGTTTAAAGTTCATTAATCCTTTAAGTATTTTATTTAATGCTTTTCTATTTGTAACCCCCCCCCCCCATTGCAGAGCAACACACATTGGATCATTGCTGTAGCATTCCTCCTTTGGGGACATTTGATATTCCTTGCATTACCAGCAGTCATCATCCAGAAAATGGAGAAGTGGAACTATTCTGACAGCTGGTATTTCTCCTTTATCACATTCAGCACCATCGGTCTTGGAGATTTTGTGGCAGGTGAGTTTGCTCATTTTATTTCTTGGAGTGCCAAAACAGCTGAATAGAACTGAAGAAGATAGATTTCAACAAACTGAAAATAATTTGGGTGAATAGGATTCTGAATAGTGTTTATACACTTGCTGTAACAAATGTCTGACCTTGTACAACGTTTCCAAACCCTCCAGAAACAAAGCGTATAGCCTTTGGTTCTGAAGGGTTTTTCTGCAAGTTTTCTATCCATGATGTACTATTTTTTTTTTTGGTGCCATACTATGTATGGTTTGTAGTGTACTTCAGTATGAGAAAAAGTTTTTAAAAATGAACAATTGAAGCATTCTTTAACTCGAGGAAGTGACAGGATGGCTCAGAAGTCATGCATTTGCCCTTGAGCTGTCCAGTCTATGTTGATCCCACAATTACTTTAAACTGTTAACCTGAACCTTCACAGTCAGGATCTTGCATCAGTGAGCTCACCATCCTTCAGATGGATGTTAATCTTGGTGTCAAATCGGCCATCTAACCCAAAACCCAAAAGACCCCCATTTTCAACCAATTCACTTTGTAAGATCCCACGGTGCCTTTTGAATTCAATGTGTGTGCTGTCCTTGAGATTAAACATGCGTCCCGTCTGCCGGCATTAGTTGATGGATGTTAAAGATCTCACAGTATCCTTTGCAGAGAGTAGGTGAGCTACCACCGGCACCTGAAAAAATGAATCCACAGCACATTGTTTTTTGATATTTACTGCATTATCTCCAGATCTATTAAAATAAATAACTAAATTAAAAAAAAAACTATTTATTCATCCCCATACACTTCCTTTTTGAGGGTGACCATTTTTTGGTTATTTACTATATTCTTTATAGATCCAACTCCCCAAAAAATACAAAAAAAACAACTGATTCATTCATCCCCATGCACTTCCTTTTTGAGGGTGGCCATTTTTTTGTTATTTACTATATTCTTTACAGATCCAACACCCCCCTCTTGCCCCCACCCCCCAAAAAAATACAAACCCCCCCCCAAAAAAACGGATTCATTCATCCCCATGTGCTTCCCCTTTTTGACGGCGGCCTCCTTGTTTTGTTTTTTTTTGATATTTACTATATTCTCTCCAGATCTAAAAAAACAAACAAAAAAAAACTGATAAATTCATTCCCATGTGCTTCCCCTTTTTGACGGCAGCCTCCTTTTTTACATTTGTTTTTTGATATTTACTATATTCTCTCCAGATCTAAAAAAAAACAAAAAAACAACTAATTCATTCATCCCCATGCGCTTCCCCTTTTTGACGGCAGCCTCCTTGTTTTAATTTTTTTTTTTTGACATTTACTATATTCTCTCCAGATCTAAAAAAAACAAACAAACAAAAAAACGACTCATTCATCCTCATGCACTTCCTTTTTTTTTTTGATATTCTCTTTTTTTCATATCTGGAGAGAATAAACTGATTAATTAATCCCCATGTGCTTCCTTTTTGATGGTGGCCTCCTATTTTTTTTCATATCTACTATATTCTCTCCAGATCTAAAAAATAAAAATAAAAAAAAAACGATTCATTCATCCCCATGCACTTCCTTTTTGACGACGGCCTCCTGTTTTGAGATATCTACAATATTCTCTCCAGATCTTAAAAAAAAAACAACAAAAAACGAACTGATTCATTCATCCTCATGTGCTTCATTTTTGGAGGCCTACCTTGGTGGGTTGTTTTTTCCTCTCTCTCAAATCTACGAAAAAATTTGCACGTTATTTATTCTCTTATTTTTGTCATGGGAGTCTGGAACCCAGACCAATAATTAGTTTACGGTTCCTACAGGCCTAGTGCTCACACAAATGAAATCTATCTTGTATGCAAGTATGCTCGCTCACACTGCACCGCCCACTCAGCAAATGTGATTTTCGAGATATGTACATGTACATGTACATATGTAATGTGTACAGTTAAGTTAGCTAGCTAGCTCTCGTGATAGCATGCGCGTTATCGATCTCAACAATGAACTTTCTCGATAGCTTCAGGTCAACGAGTGACGAATTACAGTAGACCTCAGTCTTAAAATGGTCTTCATTTGTGTATGCATCTGGAAGGCTGGCAAAAAGTTTTTGAAGCCATGGTGCACTCATACGGTGTCAACGGAACCCAGAGTCTGGTGGATATTTTCAACGAATTTGCAAATAGGGAGTGAGAGCAGGGATCATCCATCAACAACATCAACCAGACAGCTCAAATCAGTAGTGCAAGTCCGCATATATTTAGTACTGGTTTAGTACCAACAAGCACACAGTAGAGCAAACAGTGCCACTGCTACAGTAGATGTTGACCTATCCGGTATATGATTGTCACTTTAATGGTACGTATATGGAATATGTGTTGGTGGTAGTGCTAGTCTTTGTGGAAAATCTGGAAAATATTCAATAGCAAGGTGCCACCTTCTGTTTTTTTTGAAAAGCCTGGATGAGGAAATAATAATTTATTTTACTGGGCCTTATCACTCTCGCACACCTGAGGGACGTAGTGGGGGGGGGGGGGGAAGAGGCTTCACTCCTCTGGCATTCATTGGGTAGAGGACGGACCCTCCAGAATGGCCGCTCCTGAGATGCGTTGAGCAAAGTGATGCGCCATTGGCCCGTGCTACTTGGCAACCACAGTGCTGATTGGTTCAGCATTGGCATCATCAATTGGCTCATTTGGCCGAGACCATCTCTACCAGTGAGTGCAGCAAGCCGGATGACGATGCCTTATGGGTGTGAGTCCTTAAAGGCAGGGGCTCTGCCCATTCATTGAGGTATGCCATACTCCAGTGGACCAGAGCCCCTCTGTTTGTGGACTTGTCTCCTCCTTCATCATGTAAGAAAACCTTCTATGTTCATTCTGGCAATTAACTGATTTAGTTAATTGAAAACCGTTGAAGGGAAAACAATGAGAGCAATCCCTTTATCAAGCTAATTGTGTGTGTTCAGACGCACGTGAGAACAGATGTGCATCACACTACATCTCGGGTGGCCCGTCGTCCAAATTAAGCCTTAAGCTGGCTATCCGCAAGATATGAACACCTGACCCTTGCATATACGTTCATCTTTTATTGATTTCAGTTTTGAGTGGGGGTGGGGAGGGGCATACACGTGAAGCTACAATCACAAGCATTACAAAAGCTGCCACAGGCCATCAGGGATAAACACCAAAGAATGTTGATCATATGTGTGTTACTCCTTTGCAACAATGTACCTGTTCATTAGGTCTGTGTTATGTAGATAGCTATCTTTGACTATGGCTTAGAGCAGCTGGATCACCTGCCCTGCCCCCACCCTCAACTCCTTTACAACCCACTTCTGGCCCCCAGTGGTGCTGCCAATTTGCCCAAGACGTGGTTTAAGGGTAAATGAGAAAATTTCTACTTTACTAGCAAAGGACAACCATATAAACAATAAATGGAGCAAGTCAATAAAAGACAAGCAACACTATTGAAAAGTATAATTAAATTGGCATGTTTTGGACTATATCATTCCTCTAACTTTTTGAATGCCCATTGTAAGAAGATACATGGCATTTTCTAATTTATTATACCAACCACTGTTTGAATTTCCTTCCGCAGGTAAAGATAACTATGTTGTCTACCAGCTAGCCATTGGATTCTGCATTCCTATGGGAATGGCGTGGCTCGCAGGAACTTATGAACTATTCAAAGAATGTCTGATTGAAGAGGGTGGCAGTGCCGAGATCTCACTGGTGGATGGCAGCCCACATCCAAACTCCGTGGCTGTTGCTAGTAGGCAAAAGGAGCACAACGAACGCATGGTCCCTGTCTACTGTGTGCACTACAACAAATACACTTAAAACTACAACGGCACTTAGTAGGGCAAATACCTATGCCAGGCTGAACAGTTTATGTTTTGTATCCCACTGATAGGTTGGATCTGCATTTGGACCTGAACCAAAATCGAATCGGCTTGTTCTCGTCAGCTAACCCACTCATCCACCAAGCTGTGTCATAAATTAACTCGTACACAACTTTTTAAAATATTATGCTGTATATCCTTTTTGGCCCCATCTCTCTATGGTGATGAATCACTTGAAAAATTACAAAAAATTCGGATCCATATCTTCACCAAAATCTAATCAATTCATCCTTGTCCCACACCCAACCTCTCCACCAAGTTTCATCCAAACCTATCCATAACCTTTTGAGATATCCTGTACAGCAGACAGACAGACAAGGATGAAAACATGACCTTCGTCCGTCCACCTTGGGTGGCAGAATAATGTACTTATTTGTGTGGAAAAAACAAAATCACTAATTTCATATATAACCTTTTCATCATGAACAAATAATTTTTCATTCAGAAATTTTGGAACATGGGTTGCTTAAAAAAACTTGTCTATATTTTGAAACTTATTTTCAGTGCAAACACAATGTTCTGAAAACTTAGATGTTGAATATTAAACCAAAAAAAAATAAAATAAATCTCAGACAGACATGTCTGTGATTAAAGTGAGACGCATCACTGTTGTACTGTATTTTATTGCTATACTTGTACAGCGGAGGTTCGCAACGGGGATTTAAGCTTATCATAACCTTTTTTTTTTTCTTCATCATTTCACTTTTACAGGCTGGAATTACTACAAACCGCAAATTGCATATTGTCCTGAGGTGAAAAAGTACTCAGATATTTGTAAGGAATAAAAACAAAGAAACAAAATAAAATTGTACGTTTTTCACCTCCGATAAATCAGATGTAGGATTACACTTCAAAAATAATGAAATGATCCTCCAGAATTTTTTTTTAAACCTTTCAGTTCCTCGCAGAAAGGTTCACAACTACTATTCTGTGAAAAAGTTTATAGAATAATGAAAAAGAGCGCCACATTAAACCCCGCTGAAAGTATCACTTCCAATGTACAGGACAAGAAACAACCATTCAATTTACAGCTAAGTTCACATGACACTTAAAAACAAGCAGTATTTCTAAGGTTTAACATGGCATAGAAATCACTACGAGATGAGCCAGCACTGGTGAGAGGATGAGAGAGAGAGGAGAGTGGGGGAGGGAGAGAGAAGGAGAGAGAGAGAGAGAGAGAGGAGAGTGGGGGAGGGAGAGAGAAGGAGAGAGAGAGAGAGAGGAGAGTGGGGGAGGGAGAGAGAAGGAGAGAGAGAAGAGGAGAGGAGAGGAGAGGGATAGAGAGATAGAGAGATAGAGAGATAGAGAGATAGAGAGATAGAGAGATAGAGAGATAGAGAGATAGAGAGATAGAGAGAGAGAGAGAAAAGCAGGAAAACAAAACTAACAACTCAAGAAATAAAAAATGAAAAGGCAGGCAGGCAGGTAGAACTAGTTTGTTTTGAGAATACTTTTAAAGAGCATCATCCAGAGTGTGGAACAAAATGCTGTTCATCGGTTCTTCCGAATCGAACGCCTCGACAGACAAAACCCTCTCATCATATCCGAGGATCACCCAAAGCAAGATGTTTGGCACAAAGGTCGAATTATTTTCCAAACAATTCAACAACGTTCAAAGTCAGTGTGTGGAAAAGGTACAAAAATACACTGCATAAAATAATTTTCAGTTGGCTCTGTTTTTTTATTTATTATTATTATTGTCATGACTAGCTTGAGCTCGCTTTGCCGTCGACGTAGAAAGTTCGTCTTCAAGAGGCGCCGCAGTGCAAAATTCAAACTGCAGTCATTTTTGTTGGCAACGAGTCACGCGCGTCAAAAATTCTCAAATACAGCAATTCCTCGCAATCAGTGTTTCCCCCAACCCCCCCACCCTCCCCGAGATGGCATCAACTTGCTATTGTGGAGATTTCATCTAAAAAGAAAAAAAAAATGCACATAGTGTCGGAGATACTTTCTCACTGAATAATGACAAAATAATTAATAATAACTGGCATCTTGTTTCAGACACAAAGGATTTGTTATAACAATTATATGATCATAGAGAAGCGTATCCCTCATCAGGGCATTAAGTAGCAAGTCTCAAAAGTTTTATCAACTGCACCAATATCAATATTTTCAAGAGCACAAATTATATGAAAGAGGATCCTGTGCTATATGACAATTTCTTTCTGAAAGCATGATTACAACAATAACAATGCCTGCCATACCATACATTAATCTTCCTTTTGTGTTTGTGTGTGTCGAGCAAAAGCAAAGGGATTGAAAATTGCGTATGTTGTAGGTGAACAAACTGAAGTGATAAATGATAAACGTTTATGAGATTGTGATGCACAGATTATGTATTTCATACACACAGTGATGATCACACAGAATACGCTCGCATTGACAAGATGGTGCAGAGGTTGACACACTTACCTTTGAGCCATCTCAGTTCAATTCCAGACCTGACCGGTGCTTTGCAGGCAAAATGTTGCATCGCAAAATGTGCCGTCCCTCAGACGGACGTTAAGACTGGGGTCCCATCTGTAGCAGTCGCTGGTGGGCGTGAAAGACCTTTTGTGAACAGCAAGTACATTATTTCCGTCATGTTGAACAAGTCAATTCCTGTTTGGCCAGGTGGTTTG
This sequence comes from Eptatretus burgeri, assembly GCF_056783735.1. NCBI lineage: Eukaryota > Metazoa > Chordata > Myxini > Myxiniformes > Myxinidae > Eptatretus > Eptatretus burgeri. Next base: position 51,065,633 of record NC_140975.1, on the reverse strand, counting down.
GAGAGGACTTGGGTTAAAAACATTTCCTGGCCTCCCCCACAAGAAGGTGAGATTAATATGAGCTGTTAAACAAGTAGTAATAGTAGTCATCGTCGTCATCGGCTCTGGTACCTTCTCAATAATTACCGTGCAACAAGTGTCTGCAAATTTAAAGTGCTGTGGAAGATATCTATAGCAGGCTGTACACAGGACTGTCACATGATGTGAATAAAGCTGGTATCTCACTTTTCATTCTCATCGTCTGGTAGAGATGATCACTGATCCTGTATGACTCTCACCAAGTATAGTGTGGGCTTCACAGCATCTCTTAATGACAGGTACGTGGTGGCCATATGGAAAAGTAGCCATTTCCTTGCAGTAACACGATGACACACCCACATGCAAGGGCCACAGGCAATGGCAGGGTGAGGGAGGGGGGCAAGTGACCCCTAAAATTGTGGGGCAACAAATAATTTTTGTGCCTCAAAAAACAGAAAGGAAAGAGAAGGCATACAGAGAGAAAGAAAGGGTGATAAAAAGGAGATAAAGAAAATGCAACATTCCTAAAGTAGTTGTTAGAGTGGAGAAAGACACTCTTTACCTCTTTATACAAGGTAAAGTATTTCTTTTTGTAAGGAAAAAAAAATGCTCTTTTCATGTTTGCTTGTTTTTACCCCCCTACCCCCTCTGCCACCTCCAGTCTTGAAATGCTTTCAGCATGCTTGACCACAGCATGGATCCTGAATCCATTATGAGTGGGAAATCGGAAAACCTCTGGCCTAAACCTTTTAAATAACATAAGAGCATAAGGACATAACAATATTGCATTCATAAACACAGGGCCAATGATAGCAAATAAGATGTGCTTGCTCGAAGGGGGGGGGGAGAGGGGGAAACTGCACTCGAACTGGGAAACTGCATTCAAACCGGGAAACTGCAGCAATTGATGCAACCATTACAGAAGGGCAAGTAAATTCAACATCCATGGAATATCTTTGCATCAATAGCTCTCTAACAAGAGGTTGATTTAGGGAGCTGCTCCCAACAATTTGCAATTATAACCAATCCAGGAAATGTTAACGTTTAACCTGTACAGATAGAGTAGTCACTTTATAAGGAGCATTCATTATCATGAATGGCACTTTTGGTGGACAACTGCGTGTTAAGAAATAAATTTCCAATTGCGGCAACAAGCATTGCACAAACTCTCTCTTCCATTCATAGCGATATCAGGTAGCCAGTTCATTAATCACTATAATGGCCAAATGGGAACTGCAGGTGGAACCATGAGGTAAATCCCTGCATTCCTCTTCCTCTTCTTGCTGTGTTGCAGCTTGTTCACCCCAATGTGCGTTTCTCCTTTCCCCTCAATCTCACTCTCAACTTCTACCGTGCCGTTGGCGTTTCCCCCTTTCCATTTTGTTCAAGATATTAGATGAGCCTCGACCATGTATACAACAACAGAAAGGGTATCTTTAAAACTATCTTCTATGGGAGGAGGGCGGGTAGAGATTGGTGGGTGGATTTGATAGCAAAGTGTCCTGGTAGAAGTAATGTCACCCTTTCTGCAAGATACTATGAGAGCAAGCATAGAGAATAGCAGCAACAGGAGAACATTACCATTGGACTCATCATCCTCATCTGTCTTCAGTGCCGGTCCCCAGAGGCGCACGGTTCCATCGTCAGAAGCACTTGCTAACATGGAGGGTACAGCTGGATTCCAACTCACACAGTTAACTGTACGTGCGTGGCCGCTCAGCACTGCGACAGGCTTCTCGCTCTTTCGGTGCCACACGTACACTTTACTGTCTGCAAACAAAGTTGCAATTGTTATCATTAGCACAAAACAGCAACATGGCTATAATCGAGCATGTAAAATACAGCAGACACAAAATGATCAGGATAGCAGGCTGAGCTATATTTTTGGTTTTGAGAGGACAATAAGAAGGGAGGAAGGTGGAGGGATGAAGGATTAATCGACGATGATGAAGAGGTTGAAGAAAGTTATAAAAGTGTAGAAATGGTTAATGGGTGCTAAGTATCTTCTTACATAAAATATCGTTCTACCGTCTCTCTTTTAAATGTTATTTTTAGGCCAACTTGTTCAAAGGAAGGGAAAATAAAATCAAATATAGAATAAAATTCCATTCATAATGCCGAAGGTAATCAATGTATTAATGCGCACGCGCACGCACGCACGCACGCACACACTGCCTTCGGAAAGTATTCATGCCCCTCAACTTTTTCACATTTTGTTGTGTTACAGCCTGAATTTAAAATGGATTAAATTAAAAAAAAATTGTCACCGATCTACACAAGAAAACCCATAAGGACAAAGTGAAAACATGTTTTTAGAAATCATTACAAATTGATTAAAAATTAAAACCTGAAATGTCTTGTCAATAAGTATTCAACCCCTTTGCTATGGCACTCCAAATTGAGATCAGGTGCATCCAATTTCCTTTGATCATCCTTGAGATGTCTCTACAACTTGATTGGAGTCCACCTGTGGCCAATTACATTGATTGGACATGATTTATAAAGAAACACCTTTCTAGACAATGTCCCATAGTTGAGAGTGCATGTCAAGAGCAGAAACTCCACCATGAAGTCCAATAGTGTAGTAGATTGTAGAAAAATCGTGCAAATTATGATACAAGCATCAAATTTGGCATTTCTGTTCTACAGGGCTTTATGATCAAATCTGCCCAATTGGCCATTTGAAAATCCAAATTTTGAAACAAAAGAAAAAAAAAAAAAAACTTCAAAAAAATTTGAAGTCACATTTGGCTGAAATTCTTGAAGCGCAAGTGAACATCCCAGACAGAGAACCAAGGGGAGATGCAGTCATCATTGATGGCTCAGCACTTATCAATGCCCTACCTCCATGCACTTCCAAGATATTTGATGACTATGCGAAAGAAGACATCATCCCAAAGGTGGAATCCTACGGTGCCAGGTACGAGAGGGTGGACGTAGTGTTTGATATGTACAAGAAGTCAAGTCTGAAGTCCAAGGCAAGGTCGAAAAGGGGGCAAGGAACCAGTAAGACCCCAAGTAACTGGAGAAGCTTTCTTCGAGATGACAGCAACAAGACTGAGCTGTTTCACTTCCTTGCGGAAAAGATGTGTGAAGCACAGACGACAAGCACAGTCATCGTCACAAAAGGAGAAGATGCCATTAGCAACACAAGGAAGTCACTGGATGCTGTGTCTCCATGTTGTCATGAAGAAGCTGACACTCGAATGTTTGTACACGCCGGGGATGCAACGACGGATGGTAGCAAGTCCATTATCATTAAGGCTAGTGACACGGATGTACTAGTCATAGCAATATCTGTACTGCCATCCTTACAGGAACTAGGTCTTGAGAACATGTGGATTGCCTTTGGCCAAGGAGCCAAGGTGCGATGGATTCCAGTCCATGAGGTAGTTTCTGTAATGGGGCCTGAGAAAGCCAGAGGGATCCCAGACTTCCATGCGTTCACTGGATGTGACGTCGTGTCTGCCTTCCGCGGTGAAGGGAAGAAAACTGCATGGCAGACTTGGAACGTCTTTGATGATGTTTCTGAAACATTCACCAATCTCAGCCAGCATCCAACATTGATTTGTGATCTTGACTTTTTTGAAGTTTTTTTTTCTTTCAAAATTTTGATTTTCAAATGGCCAATCAGGCAGATTTGATTAGAACCCCCTGGAGAACAAATGTGCCAAATTTGATGCTTGCATCATCATTTGCACGATTCCTCTCAAAAATTGCTGTTATCTGCCCCACTAAAGGAACTATCTGTAGAACTCTGAGACAGCATTATGAGGAAGCAAAGATCTGGGGAAGGGTATAAAACCATTTCTACAGAGTTGAAAGTTCCCAAGAGCACAGTGAGCTCCATCATTAGGAAATGGAAAGAATATGGAACTACCCAGACTCTTCCTTGAGCTGGCCATCCGACCATACTGAGCAAGAAAGACCTTGGTCAGCGAGGTGACGAAGAACCTAATGACCACTCTGACAGAACTAGAGTTCCTTGGCTGAGATGGGAGAACCTACCAGAAGGATAAAAGTCTCTGCAACACTTCACAAATACAGGCTTTATGGGGGAGTGGCCAGACAGAAGCCACTCCTGAGAAAAAGGCACATGACAGCACACCTGGAGTTTGCAAAAAGGCAGGTGAAAGACTGAGCACACGAGGCAAAAGATTCTGTGGTCTGATGAAACGAAAATTGAGCTCTTTGGGGTGAATGCAAAGCGCTACGTCTGGCAGAAACTGAGCACAGATCACCCATTTTACACCATCCCCAACGTGAAGCATGGTGGTGGCAGAATCATGCTTTGGGGATTCTTCTTAGTGGCAGGGACTGGGAGACTTGTAAGTATAGAGGGAACAATGAATGCTGCTAGATAGACACATTATTGAGGAGAACCTGCTTCAGAGTACAAAAGACCTGAAACTGCAGCAAACATTTACGTTTCAATTGGACAATGACCCCAATCATACAGCCAAAACAACACTGGAATTCCGACTGAATTGGGTATTTTTTAGGAGACACCATCTCCGTACTGGATGGCCATTGGCTCCTGAAGGGAGCTCATCTGACCTTTGTCAGGTGTTTTTCGACAGTAACAATAGTGAATTACAATGCTATCGGCCAGTAAGGGAAGCTGACAGACATGGGAAAGGAATAACATCAAATCGTGATGGAGATGAAAAGGGGGAAAAACATTTTTTTTTTAAAGAGAAAAATAATCGGGCCTGTTGGAAGAATGGTAAGAGCAGGAGGGCATGGGAAGCAAGAACTCGGAAGAGCAGATTCAGAGAGAGATGTCTGTTTCAACTTCGGTTGCTTGCAGAACCACTGTGGCAAAGGATGGGATGTTGGCACAGCAGATAAGCCTTGAGGGTGACCAAAGCGGGACATATGACATTTGATGCTGGAGGAAAGCCCTGAAGCTATGAGCAGCAAGTGAAATGGTGCAACAGAAACGCACACTCCAGAAGAAATCAATGGTGCAAAACCAAAACTGCCACCACCACTCTTTTGGACCCATTGAGCTTGGTTTGCACATGTTGGAATCTTAGATGAACCATTTCCAAAAGCTAGACAAGACTTCTTATGACTGCTCAGTCTTAAATCCTCAATAACTCTACTCTGAATTCTGACGATGACTCAACTGCCGCTTGTGGGGCATTCCATGTCAAGTGTACACACCCTCCCGACACTAATACCTCATTTTCTCCCCATATGTTGGTCATTTATTCACTTGGGTGAAAAAACTCAAAATACCAACTTTTAGACTTGTGGGCCCATCGGGGCCTATTTTAGGGGCCCCCAAAATAGGCCCATCGGGGCCTATTTTAGGGGCCCCCAAAATTTGGGCGCCCCCGTCTGCCCCCACAATCTTCCAGAGGCCATATCACAGGTTGTAGTGGTCCGATTTGGCTGATCTTGGTATCAAAATGCTCGTAAAAGCAAGATCTTTCGAATCGCGTAAAGTAAAATCACTCCGAAACAGTAATTCAAAAAGTTATAGTTTGGTGTGCCCTTTGACCCTGGGCCCCCGCTCCCCAGCTAAACCAATGATCCCGATTTTTTCATGTGAGAATACCCCCTTCATATACTCTAACACCTCAGCATAAATGAAAATGGGATCTCAATGGGTTCAAGTGTGATGATGGTTTTATTGTTCGGGGACTCGTGTGCTGGACACACAATACATTGCACAATATTTGAACACAAGATTTCCAATACACTATATCAGTATATTGTACATAAATTTTCCACATGCAGGAACTGGAAGCGATACTCGTATGAGTAAGAGTTTTTCCTCACATATTATAGTCAAGATTTTTTACCAAACAATGTTTTATTTGACAGCTGTGTTTCTTTTTTACTGATTGTGTTGGTTCTACCTGTAGCAGTTTTTGGTTCTACAGAAAGACATATATCAGAAATGTCTAAAATGCAGTGGTCTTCAATGTCAGGAAAAAATTAACTATTTGCGGGCCCGTTTGGATGAAGAAAATTCACTTTCACTTCATGAGTGTCCTGAAAGGCTTCCATGATGCAGGCAAGCCACCATTTTCCATCATAGTGCACTGTGACATAACCTGAGAGTTTCCCGTTAAAAGTTGGTGTAGATTTTGAAATGGCTGACTCTATACGGTGTTCCTCGCTAAGGCTGAATTCACGTACTTGAAGAGCAGTTTCAGAAATAGGGATGAAAGCATGAAGATTTTGAGTTCCAGCTATGGTTTTGGCCGTTTTTAACCTTTCTTCCAGATTTCGTACTTCCTCCTCATACGCCTCTTGGATCCCGTAACTGAACTTCATTTAATTCAAACCATTTTCACAAAAGGCGAAAAAATATTTTGGAGAAATAATTTGACTGTCGTAAGGTCTACGCAGGCTCTCACGTGTTGCTTCTCGTTTGACTGTACCTCCCACGTCATCTGAAGGGCCCTTGCCATGACTTGTGGAAAAAAAATGCCATTCTGCATCAATACCATACTCTGATTTGTAACGACATAGGTTTATGAAGGCTTTGCAATTCTTATATTGGCCAGCGCAACCGTCTGAGAAGTAGTCAAGTTTCTTTACATTTCCAAAGTTAGATTTCAAGTGTTCAATGAGCATTCTTTGGAAGAGGTGGACTGAGACAATGTCGTGAGTATTGCATTCTGATATAATCGTGAACGAATCGTGGTTTAATTTGCCATCGTCCGATTTGAAATAGTAAACCCAGGGGTGGATTGTCACTTGAGAGCAGTTCCAATGGAATCCTTGGGCCGCATCCTGTACGACAAACGAATAGTTCTCTGAGAAGTTTCCAATAATGACAAATTCTCCTTCACCGATTTTGTCTTTCTTATTCTTCAGAAACTGAGATTGGGCCTTGGCAATGAAGTCGTGTCTCACTAATTTCACCGCGCGTTCACAGAATTGATTAATGAATTCTTCCAAAGGCAGGAACATGGAGCGCAGTTCAGATCTGTCGGTGGATGTCCACCATTTAAACTGAATTTCATCAATATCCTCGAGTTCATAAGCACTCAGTCACTCGGTTTTGAAGTCTTCAATTGATGGGCAACTTTCACAAGATCTGAAATAACATGCCGGTTGTGCTGGGTTACAAACTATGCGTGCTATCACATGATGATAGCTCGGAAGTTCGGCTATCTGTGGCATTTTGGAACCAAACATCATGAGTTTCATATTTTGATGTATCGTACATACACATACACTGTGTGTACCGCTTGAACCGGCCAGGACACACTCCGAGGGACGGAGCATGGCGAACTTCGCGAATCCAACTTTCAAGCCAGGGTTCTTCTCTTTGAATTTCTGAAACAGTTCCTTGAGATTGTTTAGTACCAGGCGCTTTTTAATTTTGTCTTTTCCATGTTCATTCCTGACCACCACACAGTTCTTTTTTCCCGGCATTATTCGGCTGACTTCATCACTTCGGTAAAATTCGGTTACGGTGGATTTCACTTCGTCAGGCAATATTTTACCCTGTTTGGAATTTGGAGACAACAGCATACCATTTTCTTTCTCTAAATTTTGGCTTGCACAGCCGTTCTTTGGGAGCAACTGAATTCACTCATCATCCCTCTGATGCTCATATTCCAAGCAAATATTGTCAGTATACGTATTTGCTCTGAACGGCTCGAAACAACGTATTTTTCTTTCAGACTTTTTGATCACCTCTGGCATGCAGTTTTCATCACATTTTGACGCTGTATTTTGTTTTCTCCGCAGTGCTTGGTCCAGCAACTAGTTCTAATTTCTTTCGCACAGAATCTTCCACTTTACTTCGCTTTTCAGGAACGTACTCTGGGTTCCTATCCGCCTTTCGTTTGTCGAATGGGCTTTCGCCTATCATCGACAACGACTGGTTTAATAGGTCAGCTTCTGCTTATCGCTCAAAAACCTCCTCGTCCTCATCTGTCGAAATAGATTCTGCAATGCCTTCAATAATACCTTCTGATGATAATTTCGAACTGGTCGAAGATGATTCTTCAATACGCTCTGGTGACAACTGAGAAAGTTTTTTTCTGCACGAAGTACAAAGTCTGTCATCTTTTTTCACCTTTGAAGAAAATTTCATCAACATTATCATTTGACACATTGCGAAGATCTTTTCGTTGTTTTGTTTTATGGCAGCTGAACGGATCGCAACAGTATTTTCGGAACTCCTTTCGATCTTCAGTCCCCATGCTTACTGCAAAATATGCAAAAACTGAGATTAGATCATTTATAACTTAATTTGATGATGGTTATACAAAAAATGTACACTTAAAAATCAAGACACAATAGGCAGAATAATTTTTTGCAAATGATGCTATATATATATATATATATATATATATATATATATATATATATATATATATATATATATATATATATATATATATATATATATACATACATACAATAGTCCAGAGATGATGATTGTCAATTTCAGACATAAAGTTGCCTGCCAGCAGGTTTACGTCATTGGAACGATGACGGCAAACGTCGCCCAATGTTGAATCAAGAATTAGTGATATGTGGACCCCGAACAATAAAACCATCATCACACTTGAACCCATTGAGATCCCATTTTCATTTATGCTGAGGTGTTGGAGTATATGAGGGGGTATTCTCACACGAAAAAAATCGGGATCATCGGTTTGGCTGGGGGGCGGGGGCCCAAGGTCAAAGGGTGCCCAAAACTCTAACTTTTTGAATTACTGTTTCGGAGTGATTTTACTTTACGCGATTTGAAAGATCTCGCTTTTACGAGCATTTTGATACTATGATCATCCAAATCGGACGACTACAACCTGTGATATGGCCACTGGAAGATTGTGGGTCAACAGGGGGAACCCAGATTTGGGGGGGGGGGGCTAAAATGGGCCCCGATGGACCCCCAGGTCTGAAAATTGACACTGTTTTACCGTGGATACAAACACTTGTACACAAAAAAAGAGAGTGAAATCTGAGACGGTGTCAAAATTTTGCTGAAAAATGTGTACACTTGACATGGAACGCCCCTTGTGCGTCAAGTAACAGTGAGTTATAATCGGTCAAAGAGCAGGCATGCAAAAGCATGTTGAAATGTTCAGTCACCTGCAAGTTGGCAGTTCGCACCACAGTTGATGGGTGAAAGTCGAGAATAATCAATACCTAACAAAACATTTAAAATAACTACAACCTGGAGGCCATTTCACACCTGCAATGTATTGCCCAATAATTATATATATTATATTCTTCATGGAATCATTATTGCAAAAGTAATGTGCAATGTTGATCAAAGAAAAACACAAAACAATATTTTCAGAAAAATATTGTTCAGTTAATAAATTTTGTGAAAATACAAAACAAATGTGGCTCATCTATAATACAATACTATAAAAGTGAATTTGTAGATTTATATATTTGTTTGTTTATTTATTTACCAGCAAATACCACCCATCACTTTGCTGATGGGAATACTGAGGGGGGAGGGGGGAAGAGGGGGAGAGAGAGAGGGGTTGGGGAGAGGGGGTAGGGAGAGTGAGGAGTTGGAGGGGAAAGAGAGAGGAGAGAGAGGGAGTGTGGAGGGGTGGGGGAGCAAGGAGGGAGGGAGAGTTAGGAGGGGTGGGGTGGAAGGGAAGGCAGCGAGAGGTGAGAGGAAGGGAAAGGCAGACGTGTGGTGGAGCGTTAATTACCATTCATAGTCTCATCAAAATGATTCTACATCGAATAACAGTGAAGATGGAAACAAAATGTCCGAAATCCATTTTGTACCGGTCACACTATAAATACTGCCCAGAGACAAACACTGCCTGGAGATGTCTGCAGCCAAGCCGTCTGGACACAAATACCGCCCGGACACGTCCAGAGACAAACTCCCTCTTCTTCTTTCGGCTGCTCCCGTTCGGGGTCGCCATAGCGGATCATCCGTATGATTCGCATAGTGATTTGGCACATGTTTTACACCGGATGCCCTTCCTGACGCAACCCTGGTCGCCTCTTACAGCACAGGGATATGGTACACCTATTTTAACCGGGGTATACACCGGCCCAGTACACTGGTACTCATTTCGCTGACCTCGGAAGGATGACAGGCTGAGTCAACCCCCTGGTGTATTAATTCAGTAGCCCAACGGGGCTTGAACTCAGGCCCTTATGGATCCCAAGCCGCTGCCCTAACCACTGCGCCAACACCAGGCCAACAACGTCCAGAGACAAACTCCCATCCGGGCATAAATACTGCCCAGACACGTTCAGAGAGAGAGAGAGAGAGAGAGAGAGAGAGAGAGAGAGAGAGAGAGAGAGAGAGAGAGGAGGGGAGAGAGGGGGGAGAGAGAGAGGGGGAGAGAGGGGTGTGGGAGGGTACTACTCTGTATTAGGAGGTGGCAGAACGAGGATGGGACAGAAAGACAGACAGGCAGACACAGGTGGGGGGAGGGGAGCGAGCAAAGAGAAAATGTTATGTTTTATGAAACAAAAACACGCGTGCGTGCGCGCGTGCACACACACACACACACACACACACACACACACACACACACACACACACACACACACACACACACACACACACATACACACACACACACACGAATTTTGCATGTTTTCTAAGTATGGTTTCTGTCAGAATAGCATAACCAGGGGAGGAGGTTCAAGGTGTGGGGAAGAACCCAATTCTCTCTTTATAAATGCGTATCGTATATAGCACCACCTTTGGTAGCCAGAATTGCAAAACATCTTCTTCTGTAAAGAAAGTTTAAACAGCTTGATGATAACATGCATTACGTTGATGGTGAAATGTGAGAGAATAATCCGAAATTTTCAAAAGGTTTAACTTCAATGAATTTACACGGAGGATAAAACCAAATAATCCAACACGGAGCTTCGCAGGGAAGTGGAAGTGATTTTTGCGTGCCCCATATACCGATATAAGTGGCAAGGATGGGTGACGAAGGCGATGTTAGCTATACTATATCCAATTTCAATAGCAATTCAAAGGTCGGATATATGCCGATAATGATGTGCTTGAAATTTAAACAGCACACATGCAGAGAAGTAATGCAACTAATTATTCCGACTGATGAAAAACCAATCTCGAAAGTTTAAACAGCGTCACAATATGCATTACGGTGATGAAATCTGAGTGACAATAATTTTAAATTTTCAAAATGTTTCATTTCACTCAATTTAAATGGAGGATAAAAACAAAGCAAACAACAGAGCTTCATAGGGAAATGGAAGCGATTTTTTTTTCTAGCACCACATATAAGCAGCAATGTCGGCTGATGAAGATGGGTGGCAGGATGTCCTCGGTCCAAGAAGTATGCACACTTGCCTCTAAGCTGTCTTGTCTGGGTTTGAATCTTGACCCAGCTATAAACTGTCATCTCATGGATTCACATGCAGGCAAGGCATCAATATGTGTGCTCCGTTCGTTTTAAATGCTGAGCATCAAACAAGGAAGCAGTACGTACCGCTTCAAAAGTCTTTGGTGTGACTCAGCCGGGGTTCATACCGAGCTCCCGGACTCGGAACAGACTATTACTACTCCACCGAAGCCTTGGAATATTAATTTCCTGATTTTTATTTTTTTCAAGGGAACATTTTCACTGAGCATGACCTGCACCAAAGATTGTCCCATCCAGCGAGTCAAGTACAATGACTGCTAAAACCAGTCCAAAGGAAGAAGACAATGTTAAGGTGATTTGTTTCCCAAAGAATGGGAGCTCGGAAGATGTTACATCTCATCAAGCAACAGAAGCTTAATGCAGAGATATGTGTAAAGCCAGAAGCATTCCAGTGCCTCGGATGGTTGTCACAAAGCACTGGCTTGAATGAAAACAGTGATTGCATCACCAAGGTAAGTATCTGTAATGGTAGAGAAAATAGCCCGGGAGGGATATCAGTGAAGTAGCGCACAATATCCCGATACATTATGAAAAGGGGCTGGCAGTGTGGCCTCGAGGTATGCATACTTGTCTCTAAGCTGATTAAACCTGGGTTTGACTATCGACCCAGCTATAAACTGTCATCCCAGTGTTTCACAGGCAGGGTGATTCATTAATGCTCCTCAGATAAGACATAAAACTGGAAGGTCCGTCTGCCTGCGTTAGTTGGTGGATGTTAAAGATCCCACGGTGTCCTTCACAAAGGGTAGGCAAGCTATTGCAGGCACCCTGGCCAAATTACAAATTCCTGCCCAAAACTTAATCAAATGTCAGGCCTGGACAGCCGGTTTGTGAAAGAATGCAGCTAAACTTCCTCCCAGCCAACCCCGCAAGAATATGGGAATCATTGTGACCATTAAAAATAAGAAGTAGTTGGCTGACGAAGGTGATGTTAGATGACTTCCAAGCAGATGGAAGATGTCCTCAGCCAAATGATAGGGTGAATATAGCAGAATGTTTGTGAAGTACGTGTTGTCTCTCCATTAAATCAGTCAGCAAAGCGACGGGTAAAAATGCCTCCTCTATACTATGTGAGAGATGCTTGTCCGTCTGTCTGTGCGTCACCATTTTTCTGAGAGACGGCAACGTATACCGTCAAACTTTCCGAGGTTCATCAACGAGTGCCGGGAAGCGTTTTAGGTAAAACTAGTTTTTTGAAAATTTTGAAAAAACAAAGTTGAAATTTTTTGTTTTGTTTTAAATTGCTCTCTAGTGCCTAAGCCAGCCTGGTGTTGGCCGAGTGGTTAGGGTGGCGGCTTGGGATCCTAGGGCCCTGAGTTCAAGCCCCGTTGGCCACTGAATTAAAATACACCAGGAGGTTGACTCAGCCTGTCATCCTTCTGAGCTCAGCAAAATGAGCACCAGTGTACTGGTAAGGGGGACACTGCATCAGCAGCATAGCCACGTCCCAACCAATGATGCAACCAGCAGCCACAAGCTGCACTCGATAGAGAGAGCGTGCCGAAGCCTTTGTAGCTATGTGAAAGGAAATATTAAATGATCCCTGAAGCTATTCCTTAGTGGGTGCAGGGAAGTGTTTTAGGCCTCGGAACCGGTGATATATCGATGTACTGGTTATACTGGTATAATTTTTCATATCGATGTACTGGTAATGGAATTTTTAATATACCGGTACACAAAAAAAAAAAAATCAGTGTGAGGAAAAAACAAAAACAAATCGGTATATCACCAACAAATTGAAGAAAGGCGTATACAATCTTTAAATAGCGTACACGATTTAAAAAAGCTTTGATGCACTCGGCTGCACTTGGAACAGTGGAGCATATGACGTCAAGACATACCAGGAAGTAGGAACAGTACATTTTAACTCTTAACCCTCAGCACCCATGTTTTTCTTTGCTGCACAAGCAATTGCATTTTTCTTTGCCCTCGTGGATGTTTTCAAAGCAATTGCCAATTGGTTATTTTGTTTGAATCGGGTGTGCTTTGGAAAGCTTACGTCGATCAACAACACGGCGATCCACGATAGTCATACTGGGCTGTGCCGATTACCTGCACCGCGATCCGTGATAGTCATACCTGCTTGTGCCAATTACCAACATGGCGATACCAGCTTGTGAGATTAGCATTACTGATCTCGCTTTAAAACCAAATCATTTTTTAATACAAGTTCAAGTTGGAAGTAAAATAACCGTTCTCATCATGGGGCAAAAAAAGCCCCATGTGGGAATACTTTGAAAATTTACTGTGTCAATGATGTGTACGTCCATGTATGAATATGTAATGCAAATTATTATTATTTTTTTTTAATACCGATATACTGGTATGAGCCCACCAATATATCGATATCGAAAAAAATCGTTATCAATGGAGCCTATTTAGGCCCCCACAAAAAATAGAAGAAAAAATAATTTGATTGCCTCAAAATGACAACAAGATGAGAACAGCACCGGGCAAAGCCGGGCACCCCTACTCATAATATATAATCAATCAATGTGTCAATAAGTCTAAAATGTAATTTCATAACAATTAAAGAATTGATATATTGTAATGAGAAAGTGTAGAAAATAAAATTTCTAACATCTCACTTTATCTTCACCATCACGCAGTTTCCACAAAATATATTTAAATATACTGTATGTACTTACCTGTGTTCTAGATATAGAGTCGTGGCCAAAAATGTTGGCACCCTTGCACTTTTTTTCAAATAACTCACATTTTCTCGGAAAAAATAAGTTGAAATTGACAAAAGTATTTGGTCTCCACAATTCTTCATTTCACTGGGAATATTACATAATCTTTGTTTTTGATTCAGAACTTAATATATCCTTTTAAATCAAAAAAATAAAAATAAATGGCATTGACAAAATTATTGTCACCCTCGACTTAATATTTGGTAGCACAGCCTTTGGACAAAATAACTGCAGTGAAGCACTTCCTGTCGCCATCAATGAGCTTCCTACACCTCTCTATTGACAGTTTGGCCCCCTCTTCTTATGCAAACTGCTCCAGTTCTCCCGGATTTGAAGGGTGCCTTCTCCAACTGCTGTTTTCAGATCTCCCCACAGGTGTTCAATGGGATTTAGATCTGGACTCATTGCTGGCCACCTCAGAACAGTCCAGCATTTTGTCTTGAACCATTCCTGGGTGCTTTTGAAGTGCGTTTGGGGTTATTGTCCTGTTGCATGACCTTCGAGGAAGCCCCAGCTTTCTGAGACTGTTGAACAATGCACTCCAAAATGCCTTATTAATCTGATTTCATGATTCCGCACACACATTCAAGGCACCCAGTGCCAGAGGAAGCACAACAATCCCAAAACATCACTGACCCTCCTCCATGTTTGATTGTGGGGAAGGTGTTCTTTTCTTTGAAGGCTTCATTTTCTTTTCTGTAAACAGAGATGATGTGCTTTACCACAAAGCTCTAATTTGGTCTCATCTGTCCACAGTACATTCTCCCAGAAGGATTTTGGCTTGTTCAGGTGTGTTTTGTTAAACTCCATTCAGGCTGTCTGTCTGTCTGTCTGTCTGTCTGTCTCAGCAGTGGAGTCCTCCTGGGTCTCTTACCATAGAACCCCCTTTCATCGAGTTGGCGACAGATTATGCGAGATGAAACTGTCGTACCTTGTGTCTGAAGGTCAGCTTGACTCTGACAGTTGACCGAGGTGCTTTCTCCACCATTCGAACAATCCTTCATTGCAATCTTCAATCAAGTTTTCTCTTGCAGCCACGTCCAGGGTGGTTAGCTACAGTGACATGGGCCTTAAACTTTCTGATAACATTGCGTACGGTGGACATCGGAACATCAAGGTCTCTGGGGATGGATTTGTAGCCTTGAGGTTGTTCATGCTTGGCTACAATCTTGTGTCAGACCTCCTCAGATAATTCCCTGGTTTTCTTTCTTTTCTCCATGCTTCTTTCCAACATTTCTCCAAGTATTTTCAACAACTTCTAAAAGTCGCCAATAATATTGTCCGGCTCATTTGAGGAATTCTGTGTGGACTAAGCTCAGATTTAGTAATTTTTTTCAGCTTTTTGGTTTGTTCCACTGCATACCAAAATATTTTGTAATTTCAACTCCTTTCTGGAAGAAATGGTGCATTAGTTGAAAAAAGTGCAAGGGTGCCAATGTTTTGCCCACGACTGTACGTCCCATTCCTTAAGGAAACTAGCTGTCCCAAAGAACACAGCAGGCCAGCCCACATTTTGCTGTCATTTTCAGCCGGGTTTCAAAGATTGACCTATCTATCATTTGGTTATCACAGCCGTTCCCATTGTCATTTATTTGTCACGAGTTGGTCAATGTATTGCAGCAAATTGCCAAACACAATAAACCTCATTGTTGTATTAACAAAGGCATCACTCATCCGATAAAAGTGACATATTTATTAAACAAATGAACAAAGGCCAAGGCTAACAAACGACTGGCTGAGGCGCTACACCGATATGCATCGCACATTCTATGGCACATCTCCACCATTCGAACAATCCTTCATTGCAATCTTCAATGAAGTTTTCTCTTGCAGCCACGTCCAGGGAGGTTAGCTACAGTGCCATGGGCCTTAAACTTTCTGATAACATTGCGTACGGTGGACATCGGAACATCAAGGTCT
>NC_140975.1:51007133-51044633 GCF_056783735.1 Eptatretus burgeri | reverse complement strand
CTTCTAGGAATGCAACCACAACGGTGTGGAAACTTGCTGTCATGCGTTTTCAATAAACAATTATACAATTTATTTCAGAAAACACACAAAAATCACACTTTTCAGAAATATTTTTCATTTATGCAATTCAATGTCTGAAAACATGGATAGGTCGCATTTGAGTAAAAGTCGAGGCTTGGAGTTCCACGGGGACAAAGTATCGACTTGTATGCCAAAAAAATACGGCAGTTGCATGTGAACTAAAACGGCACTCGGTAGAGCGCATACCTCTGCCAGGTTGAACAGTTTACGTTTTGTATCCCACTGAGAGGTCGGATCTGGAGCCAGACCTGAAACAAAATCAAATAGATTCCCCCTTGTCACACACCCAACTTGTCCACCAAGTTGCCCGAATCCATCTAAACTTTTTGAGATATCATGCCGTATATCGTTTTTGGTACTATTTCTTAATGGTGAAGAACCACATAAAAATTCCGGTATCCAGATCCAAATCTTCATCAAAATCTAATCATTTTGTCATCACGCACCTTTTGGTGGCGGAGCTAATGATCGTTCAGTAATTCACGGCGACTTTAGAAGTCACTGCACGATTTAAACACAATTACACGAAAGACATGCAAGATAGGCGACTGAAAATTTCAGCTGTTTTAAATGTTCCCCTTCGGCCTTCACAACTCGACGAAACACTTGCCTTTCAGAGCACTCATGACCATTTTGGTCAAATCTTGATTTCACCCAGAATGCTTTGAACAGTGTGGCGACTTCCGATGTAACTTTTGTGTCTGTTCCCCACTGTTTTGTCCCTCCCATTGCCACCCCTCTTGTCTCATGCCCCCTTGCTGTGCGTTGTGTATTAGCTCTCATACGAGCCTCGACAAAGTATACAAAAAAAAAAAATAACACGTGGAACATGTCTTTCAATCCAAACAAATCTCACCCTCTCACTACGTCTCTCCAAAAGGGCGGTTTGGAACCACCCCCCCCCCCATCCACTTTCTCAACATCCTCTGGAAGAAGTCCTTTCTTTCAAGCTTCTGGATCTCACTATATGCCATGGTCTTTCCTGGGAAAGCCACATTTCCAACCTGGCCTCCAAAGCCAGTTGCCGACTGGGAATCCTCCATCATGCAAAGTCCTTCATCGGCCCACCTAAGCTCCTGACCACTTACAAAGCTTTCGTCCACAGCCTGGTGGAGTACTGCTCTCCCCTCTGGGCTAGTGCTCCTGCCTACCACCTTTCTCGGCTTCACGCTGTGGAAAACAAGGCATTTCGGATCATTGATATCTCCCGTGATGAGGCCGAGTCTTTGGGCCTCTCACTCTCTCACCGCAGGCAGGTCGGTGGTTTTTCTGTCTTCTACCATCTCCTCTCCCTTCTCACCCCCACACCCCCCTGCTGTGTCTGCGATTTGTCCCCACAATATTTCCGCAGGGCACTCAAGGTCCGCCAACAACCCCCTTCTCGTAAAACTACCAAAATCACGGATCACTGCTCACCTTCACTCTTTCATTCCTCTTTTTTCCCACCTTTGGAATAAACTCCCTCAATCTGTTCAGTCACATTTTTCCCTCCAGGCCTTCAAAACAGCTGTTCACCACCACCTCTTATCGTTCCCCATCCAAATCCTCGATCTTTTCTACCCCCGTTAATCCACCCCAAACCCACCTCCTTCAAATTCCCTGCTTTCCTTCCTGAAGTTCCCTGTAATGTCCATCTTATATACCCCATATTCCCCACCCCATCCCTCTCCCTTCCACAGATCTCCTCATGTCTCTGTTCCCCAATGTTTTGTCCTTTACCACTCTCACCCCTCTTGTCTCATGCCCCCCTTGCTGTGTGTTGTGTTTAGCTCTCATACGAGCCTCGTCAAGGTATACAAAAAAAAAAAATAACGCTCAAAGTCACAATACATTTGAACAACATTGAACTCTTACTTTTGAGAACCACCTTTGCATGTGACCACCACTTTCCACCCATGTATGTGCCCCCACTCGATTTCTGAACTGCTGTACAGAAAATTCTCATCATATTGTACTTGTTGCAATAACCTTCTGATGGTAAGTCTCAAATATCCTGAATTTAGGAAATGAAAAATATCTTCTGAATTTACAATAGTCGAACGTCAAAGTCACAAGAGACATGCATGACATCATTAATGTTATCATTGAAATCATTAGTTTACATAGAAATCACTTCATAATCTCCTTCATCAAGGCAAACACGTCGGGTTGTGCTGCAGACCAAATATGCACATTAGAATGGTTAGTCGATATTCAAACTTGCCAAATCACAGCAGTTTGGCAAATGTTAACAGATATCTGACGAGACAGTAATCTCTGGACATGCTTGCCAAGCTCCGATTCAAATGAGACCAAAATAATCCCTTCTCACCGAGTCTACATGCCAGATGATGACGGTCGAGTCCTTGGAGCCAGTTGCCAGGCGTGTACCAGAGTTGGAGAAACGACAAAACCAGACCTCATTGCAGTGTTCTGCGAGGATTTGACGAGTACAGCAAGGGAGCTCTTTCCTGTGGTGACAAAGGGTACAAAAGAACCATTAACCACAATACAAGCTAGAGAACACACAGCTCTAATGATCACTTTTATTACTTTGTATTTGCCAACTTTTGGCAATGGCAAATTAAATTTGTTCGCCATTCATCTGACTGAAATTGGTCGAGAATCTCCTCTGCCTCAGATATCAACTTCACCAGGGAAAACTTTCCTGCTTTCCTCTTGTACACAAGATTATCCCATCTTGTCCTTCATTTACTTGGTGGAACTGAATTCCTGAACCATTGCAATCCCACGATTCCCTCCAAGGCTGCAAGGGAGCAGTGGCACCACCATCTCACGTCATCCTCCATCTCTCCATAGTATTTTATAGCACCAATAAGTTCCCCTATCTAAGCTCTTTATTCACAGGAAGCAAACCTTACTAGCATCACAACACTCAACAACACTGCTTACAGGTTACTCACAGGTAACACCTTACAAATACCCATCACACACTTCTTTCACTCACACTTTACTTTTACTCCCCCGTCCAAGCTATTTTACTCGTTACTTTCCTTTCCTCTGCTCTCTTTCATAATTATCTCTGACACCGAAGGTGAAGGAGGTTATGTTTTCACCCCTTTCTGTCTGTTTGTCTGTCTGTGTACAGGATCTCTCAAAACGTTGTGGGCGGATGTGGATGAAATTTTGTGGACAGGTTCGGTGTGTGACAAGGACGAACTGATTAGATTTTGGTGAAGATCTGGATCTCGATACGAGAATTATTTATTTTTTAAAGTGATTTTTCACCATTGAGAGATGGGGCCAAAAATGATATACAGTAGTACTGTATAGCATGATATTTCAAAAATGTATTGGGCCTGATATGTTCTCGTGGATCAGACATTACATGGCGGAGGTATGTGCTCTACCGAGTTCCCTTCTAGTTGATTCCTTTGTTTACGTCCAACTGTTGTCTCACTATTTGTGTATATGGCATTTTTCTTCAATCACAATAACTTCATGTTCTTCCATGAGCCTAGACTTTATACACCAAAAAAATCTGTTATGCTGAGCAATAACAAACATCTGTCAAAACACTATCAGAAAGCTGTGCGAGACAATTATGCAAATTATTGTCAAACTTGGGTTTACCTCGATGATGTTTCATTCAAGGGTGTTGCACAATGCCAAAGTAAGTTCTGCAAATTGAGTGACCAAATGTAAAACTAGAAGGTCACTCGGTAGAGCGCATACCTCCGCCACACAATGCCTGATCCACAAGAACATATCAGGCCCAATACATTTTTCAAAAATCATGCTATACAGCACTATATCGTTTCTGGCCCAAATCTCTCAATGGTGAAGAATCCCTTTAGAAATTAAATAATTCTCGTACCCAGATCTGGATCCGGATCTTCACCAAAATCGAATCAGTTCGTCCTCGTCACACACCCAATGTGTCTACCAAGTTTTGTTTGAATCCATCCATAAATTGAGATATCGCGCTAGATATCGTTTTTGACCCTATCTATCAACAGTGAAGAATCACGTAAAATAATTAGTCGTCGGATCCGAATCCAGATCTGGATCTTCATCAAAATCTAATCAGTTCGTCCTTGTCACACACCCAACCTGTCCACCAAATTTCGACCGGATCCATCCACAACTTTTTGAGATATCCTGTACACAGACAAACAACAGACAGACCAGAAAGGGGTGAAAACATAACCTCCTTCACCTGCGGTGGTGGAGGTAACAATATTTTGAACAAAAGTGATTAAATTTAGAGCAATATTATAATTTTAAAGAGCACACATTTATATCCAGAGGGAAAAACAAGAACATTCGCCAAC
The DNA here is from genome assembly GCF_056783735.1 of Eptatretus burgeri. Lineage (NCBI taxonomy): Eukaryota > Metazoa > Chordata > Myxini > Myxiniformes > Myxinidae > Eptatretus > Eptatretus burgeri. The sequence continues at coordinate 51,040,278 of NC_140975.1, read as the reverse complement.
CTTGCAGCATGAACGTTTTCCATTAGTTTTGGGTTTGTTTGTTTGTAATGCAAAAACGAGGACTGGATTAAGAGGTTAAACAGCAATCTGTAACACAAAATGTCCCTATCTCGGTCAAGCAGGTGAGGCACTGAGCAAATAGTGCAGTGAGGACTGAGGGCAGCTTTTTTTTTTTTTACATTTAAACAATGAGCTGAATCTCATTGAGGAACTTGTACATAAATGACTTGTTGGAAAAAAGACATCTGACTTCTTGCAATTAATGCAAAAATATACAGGACATGAGTAGACAATGGACAAATCAACACAATATACGAGATTTTATCCTGGGATCCCAGCTTCATAAGCTCTGTGCTCAGGTGGGAACAGCAAACAGGCTGACCCACCAATATTTGTGCAGGTGACGCGTGCAGTTTGCGCTTCCACAAGATAACCACTGTTGTTACAGAAATCAAAGAATCGGTTATCCTACTAAGAGGTGGCACCCCAGGAGGGTGCTTTGTAAGTTGTATGTTGGTTTTGAAAATGGTTATGCATTCCATCTCCAATAAAGGTATGTAATCCCCACTTTTGAGACAATCATAATAAAAGGTCTTTCTCCTTCTTCAAAGGCCTCATCTCTCTGATTAATTAGTTTTGATTTGGTTCCAGTCATACGCTGATATGCTGCGTATGATACGCTGCTGCTGAAAATTCAGATACGCTGCTGCTACTCCCTCCACCACCCAACCCATCAACCACTTTTCAATTCCCCATCTCCCTTTTGCTCTGACGAAGAGTAAAGTCCAAAACATCAGCACCTTGCAATTCTTCAGGATGGATAACTAACCATTTTATTCTCACGAATGGAAGCCTCAAATGTCAAACAATGAGTCAGGCTGTATCTCTGGTCATGTCACAATCATTCAAAATTGTCTGCTTTTCAAACTTCCTTCCTGAAGAATCCAAGGCCACCTTCTTTCCTTACTTGCTGACTTCCTCCACTCAGCTAGCACATAGCACTGATAACAATCATTTCATCTACTTAACAAGCAGAGGCTGGAAAGTTTTTAAGGCCAAGTCCTGATCCGAGTCTATTAATATTCTATGACGAAGAGGAGAAGTGTCTATCCGTGAGTCCGTCACGCTTTATCCTAAAGGGTTCCTGCTGTCGTAAAATAATAAAAATGGCACTGTTGGGAAACTAACAATCGATTTACTTGGTATTGAGAGCTAATAATCTATTTACTTGGAACAAATTTTGCATCTGTTTAAACACAAGAATTCATCCATCCATCCATCCATCGGAACCACACTCTGTGCAGAGCGTTGGTGCTGCATAAACAGTCTCCTTGACTATTGGGCACAATCCTCCAACACAAGATACCAGCAAGCTGACACTAATTTTGCCGACCTCGGAAGGATGGCAGGCAGAGTCAACCCCACCTGGTATTAAATCAACAGCAAAGCAGGATATGAACTCAGGATCCTAGGATCAAAAAGAAATCTGAAAACCCATTCCGTGGGATTAACTCCTGTGCAGCTGCCCTTCGCAGGACAGCTCACCAGATGACGGGATTGGGGCAAAGCCTTCAGGACCCCCAATCTTTGATAGTAGGGAAACCACGGGGTAAGCTTCCAGGGTCAGATCGCGGTTGTGTGTGTCAGGGTGGTGCTGAGGTGTCCTCCACCAGACAGCGGTCGACTTGGGTTCCCCTGAGGCGGTACCTTTGGGTGGTTGCCTGGAATGTCCTATCCTGAAGAGAGGATGATCACCTGTCTGTTATCATCTGAGCTCAAGCATTTGGACATCAGTATTACAGCACTCTCTGAGGTTCGGAGACCGGATTGCGGCGAGATCATGGCAGGTGGTTACACCGATTATTTGTCTGGTCGCTCTGATGGTTACCATGCCCAAGGAGTTGCTGAAGCTGTGTCCAATAGCTGACTCCAATGATAATTGAGGTAACACCGGTCAACAAACATATTATGAGATGAAGGATCTGTCACTCCTTGGGTGTCGTTTCCCTGGTCTCTGTATATACTCCGACTGAGGTAAGTGATCTCACGGTGAAGGATGCATTCTACGCCACGCTCGAGTGTGTGCTTGATCAGTGCCCCAGGAGAGATGCTCTTCCAGTCTTGGGGGATTTCAATGCATCGATTGGAACTGACGGGTGGTTATGAGATGTGTATTGGTCCCCATGAGTCTGGAACTGTGAACAAGAATAGCACCAAGTTCCTTGACTTTGCAAGAAGTAATGCTGTTAGGGTGGCTGGCTCAAGGTGTCAGCGCCCACAGGCTCACCGCTGGACTTGGTATTCCAATGCTGGTGGTGTGGCAAAGGAGATTGACCATGTGCTCGTTGATGGTTGCTGGAGGATAATCCAGAACTGCAGGGACAACTGGATTGCTCAGTTGCTCAACACTGACCACAGGCATGTTGTAGCAACTCTTAAGTTGCACCTTAAATCCTGGAGAATGGTACCATCCCAGCCTAGGCTGGATGTTGGCAAGCTCAGGGAAGACAGAGTAGCTGAGGAGTTTGCGAACAGGCTGAGTGGACACTTGGGGGGGGGGGGGTCTGGGTGCTTCGGGGGGTCCTGAAGAGTTGTGGAGTGCCTTCAAGACCACCGTCCTTGAGGTTGCCGGTGGATGTCTTGGAACTCACCGCAGGGCAAAGAAGAATTTTGTCTCAAGGGACACTGGATACCATTGACCAGAGTCGCAGGGCCAGGCTGAATGGCAGAGCTGAGCTGTTCAGGGAGCTGAGGGGTAAAACTGTACGTGCACTGAGGGTGGACAAGGAGGCCTATGTGTGAGGAATCTGTGAGGGGGTAGAGCATCACCTGTAAACAGGTGATTCTCGTACCACTTACAGGGGAATTTGCGCATTGCGTTCATCCAAGCCCATCCCTCGGAGCACTGCAATTAGAGCAGAGAGTGGTAGGCTCTTGACAGAGGAGTCCGGAGTGAAGTCCCGCTGGGCCGGTTACTTTGAGCGGTTGTACCAGGCTGATCCCCCAGCTGTCGAGTTGGACGTCAAGGGTGTTACAATCCCTGTTGCTGACCCTCGAATCAACTGTGGTCCACCTTCGCTTGTTGAAACACGGGCTGCGGTGAACCAGTTGAAACGGGGCAAAGCTCCAGGGATCTGTGGCATCCATGCTGAACTTCTCAAGGCTGGTGGAAATGCTGCACTCGTGTCGTTGCATGCTGTTTTGTGCTCTGCCTGGAACACAGGCATCATCCCAACTGACTGGAAGAGGGGCCTTGTTGTTCCTCTCTGGAAAGGGATGGTGATCGCCAAGACTGCAACAACTACCGAGGGGTGACGCTGCTCTCAGTGCCGGGCAAGGTTTTTGCTCGGGTAATTCTTGATAGGGTTTGCCACCATCTGCTTGAGCACCAGCGTCCAGAGCAGTCACGCTTTACACCAAAGAGCTCAACGATGGTCCGTATCCTTGCACTTCGTGTCCTCACCGAACGCAGACGAGAGTTTCGGCACGGGCTGCTTGCAGCCTATGTTGATCTCTGTAAAGCGTTCGATTCAGTGAATCGGGATGTCCTCTGGAGATTTCTTGGTCTTCGTGTGGTGCCACCAAAACTGATCGATCTGATGTCTGAACTCTACTCTGGTACTGAGAGTGCTGTGAAGTGTGGTGATACCATCTCTGACTTATTTCCAGTTGTTACTGGAGTTCATCAGGGGTGTGTACTGGCCTCCACACTTTTCAGCACTTGTATGGACTGGATTTTAGGGAGGATGTCGGAGAGATCAAGCTGCGGTGCATCGTTTGGGAATGTCAAGATCTCGGACCTTGATTTTGCAGATGATGCAGTCATCTTTGCGGAGACTTTAGATATCCTTTTGGGGGCCCTCGAGGTGCTGAATGAAGAGTCGAAGCCGCTGGGATTACGGGTTTCTTGGGTCAAAACTAATATCCAGGCTTTCGGTGACATATTGGATGCTGCTGTCCTATCTGTGTCTTCGTGGTGAGGATGTTGAGGTCATGGAGAGATTCACTGACCTTGGCAGTGATATTCACGTCTCTGCTGGCTGTGAGTCAGAGGTCAATAGACATCTGGGTCGGGCCTGGGGTGTCATGGCTTCACTGGATCATGGGGTGTGGTTCTGCCGGTACCTGTGCGGGAGGACGAAAGTCCGAGTCTTCAGGTCCTTGGTACTTTCAGTCTTGCTCTATGGATGTGAGACTTGGACTCTGACCAATGATCTGAGATGGAGACTTAATTCCTTTGGTACCAGGTCTCTTCGGAGAATCCTTGGCTATCGCTGGTCGGATTTTGTGTCCAACGAGCGGTTGCTGAGAGAGACTCGGATGAGATTTGTTTCCTGCATGGTCCGTGAGCGTCAGTTGCGGCCGTATGGACATGTGGCTCGTTTTCCTGACGCTGATCCTGCTCACCAGATTCTCTCAGCGAGGGAGTCTCATGAGTTGAGAAGGCCAGTGGGCCGACCACGTGCCTCGTGGTTGCAGCAGGTTGACCATCATCTCAAGGAGATGGGGATGGGCCTGGCATCTGCCTGGGGGATGACGAGACGGAGGGCCCTGGAGTACCGACGGAAAGTGGACGCAGCGACGCGCTGTTCTGGCACATGCTCCCATACCTGACCTGACCTGAGTGGAGATTTGGAGTGTCTGGGTGCTTTGGAGGATCCTGAAGAGTTGTGGCGTGCCTTCAAGACCACCATCCTTGATGTTGCCGGTGGATGTCTTGGAACTCACCGGAGGGCGAAGAAGAATTTTGTCTCTCAAGGGACACTGGATACCATTGAGGAGAGTTGCAGGGTCAGGCTGATTGGCAGAGCTGAGCTGTTCAGGGAGCTGAGGCGTAAAACTGTGTGTGCACTAAGGGTGGACAAGGAGGCCTATGTGCAAGGAATCTGTGAGGGGGTAGAGCATCACCTGTGGTCGTGATTCTCGTCCTGCTTACAGGGGAATTCACGCATTGCGTTCCTCCAACCCAATTCTTGGTGTACTGCATTTCGAGCAGATTGTGGTGGGCTCTTGACAGAGGGATCCGAAGTGAAGGCCTGCTGGGCCGGTTACTTTGAGCGGCTCTACCAGGCTGATCCACCAGCTGGGCGAGTTGGATGTCCAGGGTGTTACTTTCCCTATTGCTAATCCTCCAATCAATTGCAGCCCACCTTCGTTTGTGGAAACACAGACTGCAGTGAACTGGTTGAAATGGGGTAAAGCTCCTGGGATTTGTGGCATGCATGCTGAACTTTGAGACTGGTGGAAATGCTGTACTTGTGTCATTGCAGGCAGTTCTGTGCTCTGTCCTGGAACACAGGCATCATCCCAACTGACTGGAGATCCTTTTCTCACCTGTGTTGCATGTATAGTAACATTTTTTGTAATGCAATAAAAGGTGGTGTATAATCAACATTTTCTGAATCTAATACATATAAGAAATGGGATTAAATGAGACTCACTTTATTATAAGTGAAGAAGATAAAAGAGATTTTCCCCCTGGTTTTATACAGAACACGGTGGTTAAAAACGAAAAAAAGTTAGTTTGGGTATGCTCTATCGCCCCAGTAATGCCCTGGTACACTGCCCCCCCTCCCCTCATGCTGCCTTCCCTTCCCCTCACGCTGTCTTGCCTTCCCACCCACCCCTACCCTCATGCTGCCTTGCCTTCCCCTCCCCTCACGCTGCCTTGCCTTCCCCTCCCCTCACGCTGCATTGCCTTCCCCTCCCCCCACGCTGCCTTGCCTTCCCCTCCCCTCCTGCTGCCTTGCCTTCCCCTCCCCTCACGCTGCATTGCCTTCCCCTCCCCTCATGCTGCATTGCCTTCTCCTCCCCTCCCCTCACGCTGCTTTGCCTTCCCCTCCGCTCCACCACCATACAACTCTTCGGAGGTCGTGGAGAGGAAGAGGTGTCAAAGAATGTGTGAAATGGACAAATTAAAGATTTTTTTTAGCAGTCGGAACTGCTGCTCCTATCAATTCCGCAATTCATCTCAGGTTAAGAGATTCTAGAGCTTATCGTATGTGTGGAAATCAAATAAACGCATGAACACTGGTGCAGCTTTTTCAACAAGTGAAAGAAAACGCCCTTCCTTGCCTTCCCCTTCCCTCACGCTTTCCCCCTCCCAAAGCCCCTTCTCCCCCCACAGACGTCTGGGCATTGTTTAGTACGACCCGTTTGAACGTGGTTTTAATGTACCCAATTTCGTTCAATCCTGTACTCATGCTGGCATAAGGGGTTCCATTACCCCCCCCCGGCTTTCCCTCAAGTCCACCTATCAAACGAATATCCAGAACACCCCCTTCCACTTCCCACTACTCTCTCCCCCATACTCCTCGCTCCCTCCCCTCTCCCGGAGTATGTCGTGACAGGTGGTGAGGCTTCGCTCTCCCCCCCCTTTACTCACCACCTCACCCTTCCTCACTCCCCCTCCACTACCCCCGCCCTCCCTCCCCTTAATCCTAATATTCCCGTCAGCAAAACAACGGGTTGTATTTGCTAGTATTTAATACATCATGGTTATATACCTCAGGCCTGCCAATCTGTGCTGTTTCATGGAATGGTGACACATGATTTTATTGGAGAGGAGTCAGGCCAGCTGTCCAGCCAATGGGTGTAAAGCAGTGGGGTGGAGTCATGGCTGCCGAACACTGACCCCATGATAAGTGATATTTTCTAAGTCGAAAAAGGACATAACCCTGAAAAATTCACAAAACGCCTTGAAACTCGAACGTGTTATCCGGAGTGGCCCTTGTGCACATCTTTCACTGTACCGTCTGCCTCAAACTTATTACGTAACTTTGAAATGGTTAGCAAGGTTCACCTGGCTGCTCCTGGATGGGATTTGAGGGTGAAGGAGTAGCAACCGAAACCCGAATCCTATCCAGGTTCCTCCTGATGACTCCATCTTTGTCTATTTGAGCTCCTCCTGAAACTCCAGTGGTGTATCTGGTCAGTTATTTGATTACACGTGTTGGAAGCTCAGTTTTAAATTCAGGTCTCCAATATATTTGCGGCTTCACCATTCTTCGTTTTCCAATAACACTTCAAAATCCACTTACGTTGCTTGAGCATCACACACAATTCTACCATTTTGAATTTGTAACCATAATGCAATGAGCGAATTTATGATGACACCAACGTCATCCATGGGTATTATCACACCATAATATAAATTATCACATTTCTGTCCACATTTTTAAAAGTCTTGTTAACGTTCAAAGTGTGTATACTTATTTTTGGAACACCTGTCTATCACACTTGGTGATATCACATTATCACACGAAAAAAAAAGAAATCCTTTGTGTCTATCACACAAAGGATTTCTGAGTCAATTCAGTGTATGCATGCCAATGCCAGTAGAGCACAAAAAGGTGAGTCCTCTCCCTGTCATTTTAGCGACATTGGTCAAATCCTGCAAGAGGAATGCATGTTTCGGAGAGAAAGACGATTCAAACATTGTCTGCATGAGGAATTTCATGCCTACATTTAAGCATCAACATTGGAAGATTACCGGCTGCAAACGTGGTCAACCAGCAGTGAGGCCTTTTCCAAGTTGACCTCCATCTGAGAGTTGTGGAAGCGGCAACGCTGCTGCTGCATCTCCACAGCCTGTTGCAGCAGCGTGTGTAATCGTTGAGGAGGCAGCATCACAGAAGGTGGGAGGTACGCTGTATAGCAATATGCAGCATAATATACAACAGCACAGTGCCAAACCGACATCCCAACCATTAGACACAATGTTAGCCAAATATTTTACTTATGACTTGTGGTAGACAAACTGCTTCTTTCATCAACACTTTTGCATAACAAAACTAGCTTCCATGAGGTGCACAATCTCTAGCCTAATGGTTACTAATTACCGTAAACCGGGTTAGGGTTAGGGTTGAGAGGATGGGGAGGGGCTGGTGGCTGCAATTATATATGCATTACCTTTTGTGCGAAATTAGCATTGAAGTACTCAAAATTATAAACGTCTCTTTGCAGCATATTACCAATTTTCACACCATCTATAGAACTTAATCAACAACGTTCAATACCATCTAAAATTGGTGCAATTTTCAATCAAGCAATTACAAGGGATTTAAAAGGATTGGGAGAGATTGCGAGGGGGAAATAACCAACTATTTTTTAAATCCATATAAGTAATCTACCATTTTGGAATAATCTCAGGGTGTTGTCATAAAAAAGCTATGCCTGGGATCAATGTGACCTTGAAATAAATAATAAATTAATTAATTAAAAGAAAAATCAACAATTATTTTATAAAATTGATCAAGTGGCACAATGGTCAGATGTGCTGCAATCTATATGTGAAAGAACAAGCAAATACTTTGTAGCTTGTCGAGTATTTTCGTGCGCGATGCAATGCCCTTGCCATCCCACACAGCTTTATCCAGAAGCTCTTCCTTGTTGCTGCACATCAAATATCTGCATAAAAGAAATAAAAATAAATAAATTATAAAAACATAAAATATAATACTAATAAAATCACTGGTATTCGTGGTGCGTCCATTACAAGTACACAAGAGAATGCACAACTCTGGTGCATGCAAGGAGAAAAATGATAATCTGCCTTGCGTTGAACTACAACCAATGTGCTACTTCTAACCACCAGTACCCACCCACTGAGCAAATGGACTCTCTCAGGGTTATACTTCAGCGGAGTAAGATCCTGCCTCAGCACCTGGAGGGCCTCCAAAAGATCTCCATCCTCCAAGAACTCCAGATATTTCTGCTCTAGCAGCAAGAAGCGCATGCGCTGGGTGAACACAGGTTCAGAATTTCCCCATCAAACAACGGCAGTAAGCATATACACAAAACAAAAACGTCAACGCCCCCATTTCGTGAAATGTCAAATGTTTATCAGAACTTAACTGTGGGTATGTTGTAAAAAAAGAAATATATATATATATATATATATCAAGAAAAGAAGATGATCAAGTGGAAAAGGGTGCAACTCATACATGGTGATAAGTGTTGCATGCACTCTAAATAGGTCTTGATATAATGCAAAAAGTGGTGGTGTGTTGTTTAAAAGGGGTACGAGCCAAAAACTTTTGCTGTTTGCAGTATATTTTCTCAACGTTCTTGGCTGATGAGCGAAAAAATATTTCTAGGGCATGACTTTAATTTGTGCAAGTTTATTTTACCTCGGTAAACAAACAACAAAACAAGATGAGCTCAAAAAGCAAGACTGAACGAGACCATCACATGGTAGAGCACATACCTCTGCCAGGCTGAACAGTTTACATTTTGTGGCCCACCGATAGGTGGGATCTGCATCCAGACCTTAATCAAAATTTAATTGGCTTGTTTTTGTCACCTACTCAACTCATCCACCAAGTATCGTCATAATCCGTCCATAACTTTTTGAGATACCGTGCAATAAATATATCATTTTTGGGCCCATCGCTCAATGGTGGGGGGTTTTGGTTTTTGACCCAATCTCTCAAAAAAACTATATATATATATATATATATATATATATATATATATATATATATATATATATATATATATATATATATAATTATATACATTGAAAATATAGCAAAAATTATCTTATTATCTCCAGATCCGGACGTTAACCAAAAATCGAATCAATTCGTCTTTGTCACACACTCAATCAGTCCACCAAATTTTCTCCAAATTTGTCAATAACTTTTTGAGATATCCTGCTCACAGACAGACAGAAAGACAGACAAATAAACAGGGGTAAAAAAAAATCATTACCTCCATCCATCTTTGGTAGTGGAGGTAAATATAAAAGATAGAAGATTGAAATCACTTTGTGATTTCCGAGCTCATGCAAACTCGCCTCGCGCTTGTCACATTCTTGAGTTACAATGGATAACAGACCGTGTTTTCGTGTTCACGAATGCATCTCATATGTGCCACGTGTAAAGAATACAAATTATTTGATAACCTGAAACTTCAAACTGCTCACCTTCCCACCCCACCCCACACAACACCTCATTTGCAACCTAAACTAAAATATAAAATTGCACAATGTCACATCTTAACACAAACACTGGCTATAAATTGTGATAAAAAAAACATCTGCACTCATGGGGTAATCTTTATGTTAAATCAACAAAATATGGCCGTTGTGGGGTCACTGCCTCCAATATTCATGAAGCATGGTATGATGGAAAGTATTATTGAAACACATTTCCATGAAAAATTATACCATCATTGGTAAAGTAATTACGAATACATGACCTTTCAAATATGGCCACATTGTCGAGTGTAGCCCTCCACTCTCCCCACTTGAAACTGTCGTATCTAGAAATTAATTTGAGCTCGAGAGCCAATTGAGATTTTGGAAAAGTATTTCAGTGCAAGTATTTCACATGAAGCCATTAAAAAAATATATATATATATATATATATATATATATATATATATATATATATATATATATATATATATATATATACATATATATATACATATATTTGGGATCATGTACCCCGAGGTCTGGCTGACCTGATGTCAAACACATTCAGGCATGATAACTTCAAGATTTTTCTGTCACAGAAATCTGAGGTGGAGACTTGAAAAAAGGGGAAGGTGGTCTAAGATGGGCATGTACCCCAAAGTTATGGAACGATCAATAATGTTATTAGCCTCCTGTTGGACTTAGTCCGAAACGGGGGCTTATGGATTTGGTCTCGATTTTCATGTCCATGTGTGCGTCTGCAACCATATCTCGGACATGTATGGACCAATTTCATTCTAACTTGGCAGAAAGACAACACATGATGGTATACATATGCACATCATTTTGTTTCGTGGTGTAATCAAACATGGACGACTGGCGGCCATTTTAGTTATTTTTTTAAAGCCCAGTAATTTCCCACGAGTGGTCGAACAAATCCTCAACCATTTCTCTTCTGGTTGATTATGAGTGATGGACATGCATTTACTGTTCTTGTTCAAACTTGGCACGCAGATTATGAATGATGGCATACATATGCCAGTCATTTTATTTTTGGGATCAGATCCAAGATGGCCGACTGGCGGATTGCTGACTCTCCCCCCAAAATAGATGAACACTGAATCCCTATTGTGCGAAATTTGCCTTCCCAATCGAAAACATCATACATGTCACGTGACCAACTATCTTACACAACATAATGACGTGACCCGCATCATTAATATTCATGATCGCATAACCCAATCATAAGCAATCTTCCGTGTCACATAATCGCTCAAGTCAGTTGCGAACAGACATAAATCTTGGAAACGTGGGCTTTCCGTTTAACTCCGTACAGCCAAATTACTAAAATCATGGGGGCTCTGACATTTTATATCTTTTTCTCCTTGTTTTGAAAGGGTAAATGGACTCACGGTTTCTTGTTCCAAATATGGTGCTTCTTGCTTCAGTGAGACTGCAAGAATCCTGTGTATTGGGGCCCTGAAGAAGTTAACGATGCTTGGTGAATGGTTGAATTTCAATGATTCGGTAGTTCTTATATTTGCAATTAATGAAGAAAAAAAAGGGTTGCTTTTAGTACATTAAAATACTCGTTTTGCTGACAGACAAGTACGTGCCAGGACGTCCCATGAATGTAGGTGCTACAACTCCATCGGATTAGAGAATTGCAAAAAAATTCGAACAAACAACTTGGATAAAAAGGCTCGCTGTAACAAGCCAAATATGCAGTCTCAGGTGATTCAGATCTGCCATTGAAACTGAAAGAGATTTAAACATCTACTGAGGAGGCACTGCCATTCACTAGACTAAAAGGGCGATATGATGAAATCTTTGAAACAGTCCATTTCAAGCAGAGGAGCTAAAATCTTGTTCGGATTGGGGAAGTAGAGGGGGGGAGGAAGGGAGAGATTCAGGCTTCAAATGCAATAAGCAGTGAAGCTGGTACATCCAAGAGAGTGAAATTCTATCCAGGATGAAAATAAAATTAAATGGGACAATTGTCAGGAGTGAGAAAGTAACCATATTGATGGTGCAGCCCAAAAGTAGGTCCATCAGAAAAATCTTACAACAGTGTGGTGGCACAAGTATATGATGTGAACAGCCAATGCCATGCACAAAGCAAAGGGAACCTTGTCCAGCCCTACCTTGTCGGAGAAATGCTTCAAGAAAGTTAAAACAAGGGCAAAGTACACGTGCATACAGTTATAATTTGTATTCGTATTCTAGTGTTCTGCCTCAAGGCAGCTTCAGTACTACTGAAGCAGTTCCTTTGCAAGGGTTATACTGGGTGGTTTGCCATTGCCTTCCCACGAGTAGTTATGGCAGCAATTTGTAACTTGGCCATGGTGTCGGGCAATCGCTCACACACTCTTCACGAAGAACACCGTGGGATATTTAACATCCACCAACTAATGTCTGCAGACAGGACGCCCAGGTTAAGATGGCATGGGATGGCACACATCCATGAATCACCCTACCAATGAAACACCGGGAGGACAGTTTATAGCTGGGTCGGGATTCAAACCCAGGTTTGGAGGCTTGGAGGCTTTGAGGCGAGTGTGCGTACCTCAAGGCTGCCATGTCAGCCACACAGTTTTAATACGATGACAAATAAGAAAGCAGATGCCTGGGAGAAAGGTGTGTTTCCATGAGGGAAATCAGGTGGTTGGAAATATCAATGCAAAGGAGTCTTTATTCTGGGAAATGTTGAGATAAAGCAGGTTTTAAAAGACAAACATGCAACCATGATGACTGGCTTCTACAAATTTGCGGTGCTCTGACCAAAACATTGCATGTTAGCGAGCGTTAGTGGAACACACTCAGGAATTCTAAAGAGAATATGGGACATATTAAAGTTCCACGAGTGGAATCGTATTTTGGAAATTCCCCAGAATACCTTGGCAGATAGCTCTGCGAAGCAACCTCAACACCATCATGGAATAAAAACCTTGTGGACTCTGTCACCTACCAACAATGACTACTCATAGATACACCACGGAAATGTTTGCCAAGTCTCCTGATGACTTCCTTTATCGACTGTGTTCGAAACGTGAAACACTTCAATGGCACCTCTTCGTAACAATGCTACAGACGGCTGGTTCCAACAAAACTTGAAACAATTCACCAATGAGACGTTCTTATCATCCGGGATTTCGGCCAAAAATACTTCAACGATGGAAGATGTCATCTGGGGTTTTCAATAGAACCACAAGCGCAGGGCAAGTGTCCTATAATTAAATTCATTTCTTGTTGAAACTAAAATATTTTCAGCCACTATATATGCATTATACAGTCAGTCAATACTCTCAAGAATGACAGTTTCATCATTTGAGACCTTCTGCCACGTGACAATGGAGCGGTCCATCTCTTCAAATGGTGACTCATGAATCACATGCACAAGCAAGATTGTTCAACTGAAGAAAATGATCCACTTTTTTGCAGAATTGCTTCATATTGACTTGTATTGGCAAATTAGCTGACAATGAACAAAGAATGACCAGATGGCATACATCATCAATGACTTGGTAAACCTCATCCGATTTGGGCTGCAAGGTGAGTTTAAAAAAAAAAAGAAAAGACAGTGAGAGGGAGAGTATATCGGCTGATGGAGACCAAAATGGGGGCCACCTCGGGGTAAACTGCAGTGCGAAAGCCTGTATCTCACTGGGCTGTGACAGCTCGCGACAAAATGCGAACGGTATTCTCCAAAATGTCTCGAAATGTTCGCGGTGGGTCTCAATTTCCTCGCGCGAGTCGCAGGACGTCGCTCTGGTGTCGCTTGAATTTTGAACATGTTCAAAAAATTTGTGCGACAAATTTTCTCTCAAAATAGTCACATAGTCGGCGCGGTTGTCTCGAACCGGTCTCGAACCCTTCTCAATTTAATTTCCGCGAGTCAGAAGGTGCGACGAATTTGAGACAACTTTGTGAGGGATTGGTGACCTATGAAACTAAATTGTGACTGATTGGAGAAAAAAATGATAATCTGTCCTGGGACCCCTGAGAGTGCGACAAAACTGCGATTCAATAGAGAATATTTTCGGAAGAAATTAATCAGATATTTGCACAATGTATTGTCTCCTCAATTTAATATATACATAGAAATCCACATGTTATCCATGCAATGTAATGTTGATAGATTCACAATAGTTCAATCCAGATGTGACTTTAAAAAAAATTTAAAAAAAAAACAGTCCAAATTGTAAAACCAGCATTGTCTGTCCTCTTTCTCTCCTGTTCTGAGTCATGGCCTTCAATGCAAACTTTTCACTTTCCCATCATTCCTTTCACCTTCCCATCATTCCTAAATCACGTCACACATATTTTTACATAAATTAGGTCACACACAAAATATGCTCACACCCACGAGCCCCAATCAAGGCAGATGAACAATTGGGTCACACACAATGTTTGTGGGTGCAACGTTGACAAGTAACAGAACACTTTGAACAATCAGGCTTGGTCAGCATTCTCCTGTAATCCCACCATCCTGTTCTGCCAGGGCACAGCTCCCACACCATTGTAGTACTCAGTCAGGTACTCTCTTACTCGTTTCCCAACTGACAATATGATTGCTGGAAGGGAGAGGCCTCATATATAAATGGTCCCTATTTCTCAATTGTCACGCACAGTTGTCGTGCGACAGTTGCATGTGCCAAAAAAAAAAAATCTCGGTTTTGTCACCTGAACGTCGCACGAATGTCGTGCGACATGTATGCGAACTCCAGGCGAAGTTCATCCTAAATTTCGCCGGGAGTTCGTGGGACATTCGTGCGATATTCGTGAGACATACGCAAATGTGTTTTGGTATAAATTCAGTGTGATTCCAAGTGAAAATTATCACTGTTTTATCGCAATTTCGTGTCTCCAACTAGTCGCGAGCTGTCGCAGCCCAGTGAGATACTGGCTTTAGGCCCTGGTTTTAACTCCAGGCATACTCTACGAAGATGTGTGTGCAATGTTCCAATACCCAGGTGACTGAAGGTTACTTTACCGAGCTGTACCACAAGCTCCAATTTTGCTGCTGAACTTGAAATTTCTCTCACTTCAGACAGTAAAGGCAATTTCTTTGGTTTTATTGTCCTAACCACTAATATATTTTCAGAGCTGGCACAGTCGATGTATCGGCTTGTGTGTCAGAAAAATCATGACAATTGATCATGCCTTAAAGTGTTTGAGGACAGGTCAAAAGTCATCATGCCCTGAGGCTATATTTACACAAAGGTCTGGAAAAGGTAGTTATGCCTACCACCAAAAGTGGACAGAGGTTTTTTTAGTTTTTTTCACCCCCATCTGTGAGCAGGATATCTCAATACATTTTGGCCGGATCACGACAAAACTAGGTGGATGAGTTAGGTGGGTAAGAAGAACAAGCCAATTAGATTTTGGTAAAGTTCCAGATCCAGATTCGGCCTATCATTGGGTTACAAAACGTAACGTGTGCGGCTTGGTGGAGGTATGTGCTCTACCGAGTGCCGTGCTCGTTGCCAAAGGTGAAAGAAGTTATGTTTTCACCCACTTTGTGTCTGTCTGCCTGTTTGTTTGCCTGTTTGTGTGCAGGATACCTCAAAGAGTTGTGGACGGATCCGGATGAAATTTTGGGGACAGGTTGAGTGTGTGACAAGGATGAACTGATTGGATTTTGGTGAAGATCCGGATACGGATACTAATATTTTAAAGTGATTCTTCACCATTGAGAGATGGCTTAAACTAACATATAAGCACTATATCTCAAAAAGTTGTGGACGGATTTGGATGAAACCTGGTGGACACGTTGGGTGTGTGACAAGGAAGAATTAACTCAATTTCGGTGAAGATCCAAATCCAGATCTGGATACGAGAATTATATAATTTTTAAAGTGATTCTTCACCATTGAGAGATAGGGCCAAAAACGATACAGTACTGTATAGCATGATATTTCATTCAAAAATGTATTGGGCCCTACATGTTCTCGTGGATCAAGCATTGCGTAGTGGAGGTGTGCACTCCACCGAGTGCCCTTCTAGTTATTCATGGTTTTACGTGAAATTGCATCTTGTCACCATTCCAAGTCAAATTTGTCTCTGAAACGCAACTTAATTCTGGGATAGGACAATTTGATGAGTGGAGGGCTCAAGTAAACATCCTTTGAAAGATCATATCTTGGGAACCACACACCATCAATGCTCAAATCTACCATGGAAGAACATTTCAACAACTTTCCATGAACTAATCTATTAGGAAATGGAAATGGTGGAGAATTTGCAATGTTGAAGTTGCGAGGAATTGTTACTTCAACATGGACCAATGGATCTGAGGCTCATGGAGGAGGTTTTTTTTTTTTTTGTATACCTTGGTCGAGGCTCGTATGAGAGCTAACACACAACTCACAGCAAGGAGGCATGAGACAAGAGGGGCGGGAGTGGAAGGGACAAAACAGTGGGGAACAGACACATGAGGTGAACTGTGGAAGGGAGAGGGATGGGGATGGGACGGGGAACATGGCGAAGAGAAGATGGACATTTCAGGGACTTTCAGGAAGGAAAGCAGGAGAAATGAAGGAAGTGGGCTTGGGTGGATTATCGGGGGTAGAAAAGATCGAGCATTTGGATGAGGGAAGATAAGAGGTGGTGGTGAACAGCTGTTTTGAAAGCCTGGAGGGAAGAATGGGAAAGAATAGAGTGAGGAAGTTTATTCCAAAGGCGGGAAAAAAGAGGAATGAAAGAGTGAAGATGAGCAGTGATTCGTGATTTTGGTAGTTTTACCAGAAGGGGGTTGTTGGCAGACCTTGAGTGCCCTGTGGAAATGTGGTGGGGACAAATCGCAGAGAGAGCAGGGGGGCAAGGCTGGAGAGGAGTCGGTAGAAGACAGAAAGACCACCGACCAACCTGTGGTGATTGAGTGAGAGGCCCAAAGACTCAGCTTCATTGCGGGAGATGCCGATGATCTTAAATGCCCTGGTTTCGACAGCGTGAAGCCGAGAAAGGTGGGAGGCAGGAGCACCAGCCCAGAGGGGAGAGCAGTACTCCATCAGGCTACGGACAAAAGCTTTGTAAGTGGTCAGGAGCTCAAGAGGGCCAAGGAAGGACTTAGCACGACGGAGGATTCCCAGTCGGCGACTGGCTTTTGAGGCGAGGTTGGAAATGTGACTTTCCCAGGAAAGGTCATGGCAGATAGTGAGACCTAGAAGCTTGAAAGAAAAGACTTCTTCCAGAGGATTGTTGAGAAAGTGGATGGGGGGGTTTGTAAACGGTCCTTTCGAAGAGACATAGTGAGAGTGTGAGATTTGTCTGGATTGAAAGACATGTTCCACGTGTTGGACCAGACCAAGTTGCGAGGAATTGTTACTTCAACATGGACCAATGGATCTGAGGCTCATGGAGGAGCTTGTACATAATCAAATAGAGGACAGACATTAGTAGACATCAGTGTACTACAATATTAATTAGAAGAAAAATACATATGGTGTTTGGAAATGGCACGGGCTCAGATGGGAAAAATAGGACTGCACATCCTGAAGCTCACCTGGATCAGGAGCAACAGACAATCAAACCCCCCGCAGTCCCCCTTTGACCCTGATTTTTTTTTTAATGCCGTGAACAAAATTTGGTACATCACGGGTGATGAAGGTTGTGGTCAAGTTTCATTGAAATTGTGTGTGTAATTTCGGAGGAGAGTGCAAATACTTTTGGGGGGGAGGTTAAAAACTCCCCTGTAAAGCCCCTTTATGAGCAAATTTTGTGAGGCATTAGATATGAAGCTTGTGCCCAAGTTTCATCAAAGCCGTGTTTGGTTCACGCGATAATGATTGAAGTGTTTGTGGACTGACTGACTGACTGACTCACTCGCTCACCTACAGACACTGCTCGATCACACAAGCTCACTGGGCTAAAGTCCAGGTGTTTTTTTTAGCCATAAGCTTACCGGGCTAAAAAAACAACAACAGGACAACCCATGCTACCCTTATAAACTTGAAATATTTACCTGTTATAAAGATCTTACAAGCGAAGTTTCCCAGGTATTAATAGAACTAAATATGAAAGCTGAGAACTGATATGGCATTTTGGTCGATTTGAAATATTTTAATTATAACTTTCAAAGGAGTGCTGTACTTACAACTAGGATTGTAAAGAATAATAATGGATGTTACATTAGTATAAAGTGCCATTTGAAGTGCAGCACCATTGATGCGATACCAATTGTTTTCCCCTTGAGCAATGAAAAAAAAAAAGTAATAACAATAATAAAGGATTGTCCGACAACAATGGTCTTGTAGCATAAGCAATCATTTTGTTTGTGAGAAAACGAAGGATCGAAGGAGAGATATAGAGCATGAACCAGGGAGTGGTAAAAAAAAACAAAACAAATGATGTGCAGGGTGTATGGAATGAGATGTACATGGTCGGGCCGACAGAGCATCACTGAATTTGCAGTGCCAGGGCAAGTATGCCTTGGCTGAACAAAGATGCGTGTTTCGTGCAGATGTGAAGTCAAATGAGCATGGAACAATCAGTGCAAGATCAACTGTGCGGCTTGTTTGGGCCCACAATGCAAACTAGCCTGGAAACACATGGCCTGCAGAATTTGTATTCACTCAGCAGCCCCAGTGATGCTGGAACAGCACCACACCTCATATCCCCCATTTTGAATCTTCTCCTTACCTGCAAACGTGCGCCTCAAGAGGTCTTCATTCTATGTCTGAGTTAACAACTTACATTCTTCATTCAATCCACAATCTCTATCTGCTGCAAGGCCTTTAAAGAAGGCAACAACTTCAGTTACATCTCTGGTTTTTAAACCTTGTCCGAGTACCTCTGGCTTGTACTGGAATAGTTTTTGTGAAGGCTACAAAATCCAGCTTCAGTGAATATGCTCAAGATAATTGTTAAGTGTTGAGGCTACAACTTAAAGGTACTAGTTTTGTGCTGAATGAATAAAGGCATATTTTTGACACAACTGGAATTGTGCAATGAGATTTATTTTCCAAGTAAGAGGTTAATTGGCCATTTCAATTGGTTGGCTATGGAGATCATGTCCCTGACCCAGCGATGGGGGTTTTTCACATTGTGATGTGGGTTCATTGCCCTCCACCCCTTAAGAGCGAGGCTTGGCCTTGGGCATGCCCCAAGGGCGGTCTCAACTCCCCGTCACATAATAATTTGTTCTCCAAAACTTGTTTTGATATTCAAATATTTACAAACCTGCCCGACCAAATTAAGAAAGTGAGAGCACATACAAAAAAAAAAATCTGACTATAATAGAAGGCAATGTCTGTTCTTTATGGAATGCTAAATGGCTTGGCAGACCTCCAACAAATTTTGCATTCATGCTTGGGGTACTCAGGGTCAGGTCAGAGGCTTGAAATGAATCTCCTCCCACAAGTGCAAGGAGATGACTTGCGATTTTCGCCTATAGACATGGAATAATGAAAGTGGTTGAAACACTGACCCCTGCTGGAGGAAGGGGATATTACGGGTGGGAACAATGAGAGTTCTGAAAACAAATCCTCTCGCTCCGAGAGGGAGCGGATATTCATTAAATCAACAGAAAGTTATAAATCTTCCCCAAATGCAAACATAACAACACACAATAAACTTTTGCACCATACTCCAGCAGTAGTTTCATCATGAGCACAAATAGGTCCTGTAATCCTTTGTATAATTCATTGACTGGTGTTTGTTTGTGTATTTAGTGTGCCACTCATTCTGGGCTGATTAATTCCAGACTTGCTCCATAGGGTCAGCTGTGTATCATGTAGCACTGCTCCAAGTGGGGAAGGGTATTACAATTCCCCACCAATTACAGTGCAGTATTCCTGTTCCAATGTTTTCTTGTACAGTGAGGTGTTTCAAATTATAAGCAGGAGGTGTGTCTTTGATTCATGCATGTAACACAGGATATTTATATTTTGATTTTATGGAGCGATTGAGGCAACTGTCAGTTGCCTATACACCGCCCAAATAAAGGTACAAGTCAGAAGAACGTGTTGCATGCTTGGAGAAAGATTCCCCATTGGGTGGGTACTCTGCCGGTAAACAAGTAATTCTGCTCCGGTATGTCCTTCAATTAACCACTTCATTGACAGCGGTGCTCACAAAAGTCCAAAATCATTAAATAATTGAATGTGACAATCAGAATCTGACAAAATGGTAATGACCAGCGAAGTTACCACAATCGCATTGGATGAATGCAGCATAGGCTTCAACTCATTCAAATCCCCTTCAGCCTGAAAGTAAACAAAAAAGAAAAACAAGGGAATCATGTGATCATGTGACCAAGGCCACCTAAACACAGAGCAAAAGATTGGGAAAAAAAAAGATAATAATCAGAAAAAAAAGAACATGACCAATCTTTGCAAGCTACAAATAATCAAGCTCTGGAAAAGTGCTTAGAATGTCATTGGATGGCTCACCTTGTCCCACTCGCCATCCAATACATGTGCTCGAAACTTTGTTGCTGCAGGGTGTTCTAGGCGACAACCGGACTCCTGCATCAACCGCTCGGCCGTTTGGCTAAATTACAGTTGTAAAGAAGAGAAAGAGCAGGGAGACACACAAAGGCAGAAGCTATGAAAATGAAAAGGCAAAAAAAAAAAAAGATTTAAGTATCCAAATGTCAAGGATCTCTCCGACTCTGGCAAATTCTGTTTGTCTATTTGATGATAACAACACTCTGCTGTGACATCCCTCATTGTTCAGACAGACAGGCTGCAGCCTCTTCCCTCTCTACAGACCTTGACAAAATCATAAGCTTGTGAAACACTTCAAATATTTCTTTCAATTCTGACAAATCTCCCACTATCTTTATCTGAAACGACCATCTGGCAACCCACAACCCACCAGCCCCCATCACTCCCTCCCCACCCCACCAATATACTTTCTCAACAATCCTCTTGAAGATGTTCAGTCATTCAAACTCCTGGGTCTCTCTATCAGCCATGATCTTTCTTGAGCAGCCACATTTCAAAGTTAGCCTCCAAAGCCAGCTGCCAACGAGGCATCCTCTGTTGTTCAAAGTCCTTCCTTGGCACACAAACTCTTATCCACCGACAAGGCCTTCTTCATCCACAACTTTATGGAATACTACTCTCCACTCTCTCTCATCTTGCTCAGCTTGACACCCTGGAAACCAAGGCTTTTAAGATTATTGGAGTCTCCCACGATGAAGCAGAGTCTATGGGTCTATCACTTCGCCATCACAGACAGGTCAGTAGTATCTCAGTCTTCTACCACCTTCTTTCTGGTCTTGCACCCGCTGCCCTTTCCATGCATCCCCTCCGCCAGCCCCCGGTTTGTGCAGTGCACACACGGTCCACCATAAACCCCCTTCTGATGAAACTACCTAAATCCAGGACCACCGTTCACCTCCACTCATTTGTTCCTCTTTTTTCACCACCCACGGAACCAACTTCCACATTCTCTTCAAGCCCATTCTTCCCTCCAGGTCTTCACCACCATCTCAGATCATCCCCAATCCAAAACCATGATCTTTTCTACCCTTATTAACCCCCTCACCTCCCCCTAACCCAGCCTATCCCAATTCCTACTGCTTCCCAATTTCCAGTTTTCCTTCCTGAGAGTTTCCTTCTGCATTCATCTTGTCTACCCTATGCATTCTCTCCTGCTCCTCATTCCTCCCCACACCCATTGTTTAGCCAAGTCTGCCTCTGTCACCTTCAGCTCTGCTGTTGGTGTTTTCCCCCTCTCTAAACTGTTCCCTTCATCCTGTTATATCCCGATTTGTTCAGTGAATTAGTACTTGCTCTTCCATGAGCCTAGACTATGTCTGCAAAAAAAAAAAATCTCATCACAAACATCCTGTAATTTTAAGCATTCTTCTTCTTCCTCTCCTCCCTTTATAAGGGGTGAGGCCGAATGGGACCAGCTCTTCTGCCCTGCCTTGAACACGATACTCCTCCACTTCCCCCTATCCTCAGCAAACACTCTCCACTCTCCAATCACACCCACCTTATTGATGCTCCTCCTCACACATTCCTCCCATCTCGAGCACAGTCAACCTATTTTCGTTCTACCTTACCCCCTCAACCAATCCACTTTCTTTGCCATTCTTTTCCCCCATCCATAACAAGTGTTCCACCCACCTTAGCTGGCTATTTAGCAATTGCCCCCTCAAGCTCATCTGCACACCAATCACCTCCCTCAGATCATCAATCCTCCTTTTACCCACCCACTTCCCTCTTCCCTCTTCATTTCGCAATCCTCCTGACCTAGTTCTCGCAGACCTGCAACTTCTGTTGTCTCTCTATCAGTGCAAACGTCAACAGACCGTAAAGGTAGGCCGGCGTTACATAATATATCAGAACTTTCCCTTTCAATTTCATTGATAATTTCCTGTCTGCCAACAATCCCTCCACCCTCCTCCATGCATTTGCCCCGACCTACATCCCCCTCTCTCCATCCCTGGTCGTTATTCCACCCAAATACTCAAACCTATTTCCCTGCTAAAATTGGTCATCAATCCTATTTCCCAACAACAAACCTATTGCCAACAAACCTATTGCCCTTCCCAAAGTATCCAAATGTCAAGGATCTCTCCGACTCTGGCAAATTCTGTTTGTCTATTTGATGATAACAACACTCTGCTGTGACATCCCTCATTGTTCAGACAGACAGGCTGCAGCCTCTTCCCTCTCTACAGACCTTGACAAAATCATAAGCTTGTGAAACACTTCAAATATTTCTTTCAATTCTGACAAATCTCCCACTATCTTTATCTGAAACGACCATCTGGCAACCCACAACCCACCAGCCCCCATCACTCCCTCCCCACCCCACCAATATACTTTCTCAACAATCCTCTTGAAGATGTTCAGTCATTCAAACTCCTGGGTCTCTCTATCAGCCATGATCTTTCTTGAGCAGCCACATTTCAAAGTTAGCCTCCAAAGCCAGCTGCCAACGAGGCATCCTCTGTTGTTCAAAGTCCTTCCTTGGTACACAAACTCTTATCCACCGACAAGGCCTTCTTCATCCACAACTTTATGGAATACTACTCTCCACTCTCTCTCATCTTGCTCAGCTTGACACCCTGGAAACCAAGGCTTTTAAGATTATTGGAGTCTCCCACGATGAAGCAGAGTCTATGGGTCTATCACTTCGCCATCACAGACAGGTCAGTAGTATCTCAGTCTTCTACCACCTTCTTTCTGGTCTTGCACCCGCTGCCCTTTCCATGCATCCCCTCCGCCAGCCCCCGGTTTGTGCAGTGCACACACGGTCCACCATAAACCCCCTTCTGATGAAACTACCTAAATCCAGGACCACCGTTCACCTCCACTCATTTGTTCCTCTTTTTTCACCACCCACGGAACCAACTTCCACATTCTCTTCAAGCCCATTCTTCCCTCCAGGTCTTCACCACCATCTCAGATCATCCCCAATCCAAAACCATGATCTTTTCTACCCTTATTAACCCCCTCACCTCCCCCTAACCCAGCCTATCCCAATTCCTACTGCTTCCCAATTTCCAGTTTTCCTTCCTGAGAGTTTCCTTCTGCATTCATCTTGTCTACCCTATGCATTCTCTCCTGCTCCTCATTCCTCCCCACACCCATTGTTTAGCCAAGTCTGCCTCTGTCACCTTCAGCTCTGCTGTTGGTGTTTTCCCCCTCTCTAAACTGTTCCCTTCATCCTGTTATATCCCGATTTGTTCAGTGAATTAGTACTTGCTCTTCCATGAGCCTAGACTATGTCTGCAAAAAAAAAAAATCTCATCACAAACATCCTGTAATTTTAAGCATTCTTCTTCTTCCTCTCCTCCCTTTATAAGGGGTGAGGCCGAATGGGACCAGCTCTTCTGCCCTGCCTTGAACACGATACTCCTCCACTTCCCCCATCCTCAGCAAACACTCTCCACTCTCCAATCACACCCACCTTATTGATGCTCCTCCTCACACATTCCTCCCATCTCGAGCACAGTCAACCTATTTTCGTTCTACCTTACCCCCTCAACCAATCCACTTTCTTTGCCATTCTTTTCCCCCATCCATAACAAGTGTTCCACCCACCTTAGCTGGCTATTTAGCAATTGCCCCCTCAAGCTCATCTGCACACCAATCACCTCCCTCAGATCATCAATCCTCCTTTTACCCACCCACTTCCCTCTTCCCTCTTCATTTCGCAATCCTCCTGACCTAGTTCTCGCAGACCTGCAACTTCTGTTGTCTCTCTATCAGTGCAAACGTCAACAGACCGTAAAGGTAGGCCGGCGTTACATAATATATCAGAACTTTCCCTTTCAATTTCATTGATAATTTCCTGTCTGCCAACAATCCCTCCACCCTCCTCCATGCATTTGCCCCGACCTACATCCCCCTCTCTCCATCCCTGGTCGTTATTCCACCCAAATACTCAAACCTATTTCCCTGCTAAAATTGGTCATCAATCCTATTTCCCAACAACAAACCTATTGCCAACAAACCTATTGCCCTTCCCAAAGATTTTTAAAAATGACAATCTTGATAAGCCAATGCTTTGTGAATATACTATTCTGTAATATTTATTTTACAAGACAAAAAGCTGGACACTAAGCATTTCCCATCCTTCTAATCAGAAGGTAAATTAAGCTCACAGATTAAAAACTCAACATACATGGTGTGTCAATAAAAGGTTAACGGCTTCAAATGACCTTTGTACTTTTAGTCATTACCTTAATTATTTTTTGATTTGCAGGAGTGATTAATGATCTTTGGAGAAGTCATTCAAGCATAACCGAAGTATTCTATGGAAAAAAGTGACGTTTTCTATGAAGCAAAGAGTAAACAGAAATAAAGTTAAGACACCATGAGCACAACTCTCATTCACACATGAACCAGATCAGGATTTGCATGATAAGCAGCACAGGGCGGCTGTGACACAACAAAGCCACTGTAGCTGTCGTGAGTCTGAGGTCCTTTTATTTTATTCACAGTTCCCTTCCTTCCTTCCTTCCTTCCATACGAGTGCTGCTTCATCAGGATGAAGATTACGCACTGTGGTTGCAGGCATGGAACAGCGCCGGTACAACCATTATACCAGTATACTAGTACTCATTTTGCCGACCTCGGAAGGATGACAGGCTGAGTCAACCCCACCTGGTGTTAATTCAGTGGCCAACGGGGCTCGAACTCAGGACCCTAAGATCCCAAGCCAGCAAACCTAACCACTAAACCAACACCAGGTGTTCCCATGTGTGGGCAGGCAGGCAAAAGTGAATGGGAAGGTGAGGCCATTCTAACAAGTGAGCAGAAAAAGACTGAGCACGAACCAATAAGAGAGTGAGCTTCCAAAATTCCTCGTGCCTTAATTTTTATAATTCACCCAAAGCATTCCACCTCCATTAGGGCAGCACCCCAACCACTGAGGCACCACACATCGGGCAGTAAGTAAGCTTCCTGCACTGAAAACAAAGGCAAACAACACAACTGGAGATCCACTCATTGGCTAAATGGGAAGTGCTGAATAAAACCATACAGATGTGAAAATGTCCTTCAACAAATCTACTTCTTGCAATCGTCTCATCCAAATGAGAATGATGGTTTTTTGGGTTTTTTTATTTTTTTTTGCAAGAATACACAAATTTTCCAACCGAACGATTCCATCATTCTCTGACGAGAAAATTGGAAGCATGTTTTGAAAGGGTGAGGGGAGGATGGGAATGTATTATAATCTGTTGTTATTCAGAGGAGTATAAAATTTCACCCCATCTTTGATTTCCAACCAGCTTGAGTGAAATGCAACATGAGGTATCCCAGGCTGTAAGCAATTTCATCACAACAAAAAAGAGAAATCTAATTTGGATCTTCGCTCGAGGATTTTCGCTTAACGTCGAGCCTTTAACAGCCAAACGACAAGTGCAAAAAAATAGCATGATTAACGTCAATTAAACTCCACTTGGATCACCTGTTTGGTGTTCCCACCTGAGCACTTTCCTCTTGATGTTGTGAACCCCAGCTCAAATCTCCACACTGTGTTAATTTGCCAGGTATTTGTTATTCAAAAACAAGAGTAATTATACGATAATCTCATTTCAAATGTAGCTACCATAAACTTCATCCCTATTTACGATAATAAAGGCAAGTGACTTCAAAAAAAAAGCACGTTGATCTTCCATTTAGTGCCTTTATTGAAAATTCACTTTATGGTACCCTTTTTAAAGCTTTTATTTACTTATTTTGCACTCATGCTCCACTTGTGACAATAGTTCCATTGACACCCTTGATATGTTGGTGCAGCTTTCCTCATGCTGGGTTAACCTTGATACTTTACAGGAATAAACTTATTTAATTGCAAGCTATGTCTCTGGTGTACGCTTACACTCCAAATCCAATCCCTCACTACAAATGGCATATCGGCAGACTCTGCCCAACATAAGGCAGAGAGAAAGAGAGAGAAAGTGTGTGAGTGTGTGTGAGTACACTCATTAGTTCCTATTTTACTTCATTGAAAAAAAAAAAAATTTTCAAGTAAGTAGTATCTACCCTTTTCCTCCTTTTGTTGGCTTCGATTTTTCAATGAAAGACTTGGAACTTCGGAGAATGCCTCGCTACAAAGAGATTTGGAGAGCAGCTTTGCTATGTGTTTGGGTGGGGGCGAGAGAGAGAGAGACAGAGAGAGAGAGACAGAGAGAGAGAGACAGAGAGAGAGAGACAGAGAGAGAGACAGAGAGAGAGAGACAGAGACAGAGAGAGACAGAGAGAGAGAGAGAGACAGAGAGAGAGAGAGACAGAGAGAGAGAGACAGAGACAGAGAGAGACAGAGAGAGAGAGAGACAGAGAGAGAGAGACAGAGACAGAGAGAGAGAGAGAGAGAGAGAGAGAGAGAGAGACAGAGAGAGACAGAGAGAGAGACAGAGAGAGAGACAGAGAGAGAGACAGAGAGACAGAGAGACAGAGAGACAGAGAGACAGAGAGACAGAGAGACAGAGAGACAGAGAGACAGAGAGACAGAGAGACAGAGAGACAGAGAGACAGAGACAGAGACAGAGACAGAGACAGAGAGATACAGAGACAGACAGAGAGACAGAGAGACAGAGAGACAGAACATGGCTGTGATGGTGAGACCTAAAAGATGGAGGGACCTAACCTCTTCCAGTAGCTGATTATCTTCTTCTTCTTCTTTCGGCTGCTCCCGTTCGGGGTCGCCACAGCGGATCATCCGTATGATCCGCATAGTGACTTGGCACATGTTTTATGCCGGATGCCCTTCTGGCGCAACCCTGGTCGCCTCTTACAACACAGGGATATGGTACACCTATTTTAACCGGGGTATACACCGGCCCAGTACACTGGTACTCATTTCGCCGACCTCAGAAGGATGACAGGCTGAGTCAACCCCCTGGTGTATTAATTCAGTGTCCCAACGGGGCTTGAACTCGGGACCTTTGGATCCCAAGCCGCTGCCCTAACCACTGCGCCAACACCAGGCTATCTTCCAGTAGCTGATATATATATATATATATATATATATATATATATATATATATATATATATATATATATATATATATATATATATATATATATATATATACATACATACATACACATGTACAGTGGGGAGAACAAGTATTTGATACACTGCCGATTTTGCAGGTTTTCCCACTTGCAAAGTTCGTAGAGGTCTGTGATTTTTATCATAGGTACACTTCAACTGTGAAAGACGGAATCTAAAACAAATAATCCTGAAAATCACTTTGTATGATTTTTATATAATTAATTTGCATTTTATTGCATGAAATAAGTATTTGATACATCAGAAAAACAGAACTTAATATTTGGTACAGAAACCTTTGTTTACAATTACAGAGATCAGACGTTTCCTGTAGTACTTAACCAGGTTTGCACAGACTGCAGCAGGGATTTTGGCCCACTCCTCCATACAGATCTTCTCCAGATCCTTCAGGTTTCGGGGCTGTCGCTGGGCAACACAGACTTTCAGCTCCCTCCAAAGATTTTCTCTTGGGTTCAGGTCTGGAGACTGGCGAGGCCACTCCAGGACCTTGAGATGCTTCTTATGGAGCCACTCCTTAGTTGCCCTGGCTGTGTGTTTCGGGTCATTGTCATGCTGGAGGACCCAGCCACGCCCCATCTTCAATGCTCTTGTTGAGGGAAGGAGGTTGTTCGCCAAGATCTCGTGATACATGGCCCCATCCATCCTCCCCTCAATACGGTGCAGTCATCCTGTCCCCTTTGCAGAAAAGCATCCCCAAAGAATGATGTTTCCACCTCCATGCTTCACGGTTGGGATGGTGTTCTTGGGGTTGTACCCATCCTTCTTCTTCCTCCAAACACGGCAAGTGGAGTTTAAACATGTCTTTCAATCCAGACAAATCTCACACTCTCACTATGTCTCTTCGAAAGGACCGTTTACAAAACCCCCCCATCCACTTTCTCAACAATGTTCTGGAAGAAGTCTTTTCTTTCAAGCTTCTAGGTCTCACTATCTGCCATGACCTTTCCTGGGAAAGTCACATTTCCAACCTCGCCTCAAAAGCCAGTCGCCGACTGGGAATCTCCGTCGTGCGAAGTCCTTCCTCGGCCCTCTTGAGCTCCTGAACACTTACAAAGCTTTTGTCCGTAGCCTGATGGAGTACTGCTCTCCCCTCTGGGCTGGTGCTCCTGCCTCCCACCTTTCTCGGCTTCACGCTGTCGAAACCAGGGCATTTAAGATCATCGGCATCTCCCGCAATGAAGCTGAGTCTTTGGGCCTCTCACTCAATCACCGCAGGTTGGTCGGTGGTCTTTCTGTCTTCTACCGACTCCTCTCCAGCCTTTCCCCCCTGCTCTCTCTGCGATTTGTCCCCACCACATTTCCACAGGGCGCTCAAGGTCCGCCAACAACCCCCTTCTGGTAAAACTACCAAAATCACGAATCACTGCTCATCTTCACTCTTTCATTCCTCTTTTTTCCCGCCTTTGGAATAAACTTCCTCACTCTATTCTTTCCCATTCTTCCCTCCAGGCTTTCAAAACAGCTGTTCACCACCACCTCTTATCTTCCCCCATCCAAATCCTCGATCTTTTCTACCCCCGATAATCCACCCAAGCCCACTTCCTTCATTTCTCCTGCTTTCCTTCCTGAAAGTCCCTGAAATGTCCATCTTCTCTTCGCCATGTTCCCCGTCCCATCCCCATCCCTCTCCCTTCCACAGTTCACCTAATGTGTCTGTTCCCCACTGTTTTGTCCCTTCCACTCTCGCCCCTCTTGTCTCATGCCTCCTTGCTGTGAGTTGTGTGTTAGCTCTCATACGAGCCTCGACCAAGGTATACAAAAAAAAATAAAAATAAATAAAAAAACCAAAAAGCTCTATTTTGGTTTCATCAGACCACATGACCTTCTCCCATTCCTCCTCTAGATCATCCAGATGGTCAGTGGCAAATTTCAGATGGGCCTGGACATGCACTGGCTTGAGCAGAGGGACCCTGCATGCGCTGCAGGATTTTAATCCATGACGGCGTAGTGTGTTACTTATGGTTTTCTTTGATACTGTGGTCCCAGCTCTCTTCAGGTCATTGACCAGGTCCTGCTGTGTAGTTCTGGGCTGATCCCTCACCTTTCTCATGATCATTGAGGCTCCACGATGTGAGATCTTGCATGGAGCCCCAGACCGAGGGAGATTGACTGTTATCTTGAACGTCTTCCATTTTCTAATAATTGCGCCAACAGTTGCCTTCTCACCAAGCTGCTTGCCTATTGTACTGTAGCCCATCCCAGCCTTGTGCAAGTCTACAATTTTGTCCCTGATGTCCTTCGACAGCTCTCTGGTCTTGCCCATTGTGGAGAGCTTGGAGTCTGATTGATTGAGTGTGGACAGCTGTCTTTTATGCAGATAACGAGTTCAAACAGGTGCAGTTAATACAGGTAATGAGTGGAGAATGGGAGGGCTTCTTCAAGACAAAACTAACAGGTCTGTGAGAGCCAGAATTCTTAATGGTTGGTAGGTGATCAAATACTTATTTCATGCAATAAAATGCAAATTAATTATTTTAAATCATACAATGTGATTTTCAGGATTTTTGTTTTAGATTCCGTCTTTCACAGTTGAAGTGTACCTACGACAAAAATCACAGACCTCTACGTGCTTTGTAAGTGGGAAAACCTGCAAAATCGGAAGTGTATCAAATACTTGTTCACTGTATATATATATATATATATATATATATATATATATATATATATATATATATATATATATATATATATATATATATATATATATATATATATATATATATATATATCCGTTTGACGATCTTTTCTCGACTGAGACTGATATTTTCTAGGATTGAAGGACATGTTTCGTTTATCAAGCCAGCTTCTATCTTATCATTTCCAGATCAGCAGAGTGATGCAACGGCCCTCTGCCCATCAGGCCAAATAGAACAGAAAAGCAAGAGCAACAGACCAGGAGTTGAAAACACAGGTACAGGTCCCATCTAGAACCATCGCCAAAGCAGAGTCAAAGTTCCACAGAATTTATTGTATCTTCTCAGGTGATGACACCAACTTCAGTAAACCATGGGTACATCAGGTTAAGATGGGGAGCAGATGGGAAGGATTTGTTTCAAGAGATTTGGAGGAAAAAACAAAAACAAAAACACACACAGCCTTATCACAGGCAGAGTCTGCTGATGGCATGAGAGGTGAGGAATGGGATATGGAATGGAAGCATACACCAGAGATGGACTGTATATGCCATGGTGTCAGCATGATTTGGAGGAAGGAAACTGGTTGGAAAATTTAGCTTTTGTTATCTGGCTTGCCTCAGGTTGGACACACAATTCCATGTTAAAACAAGAAAGAGCAATCAGAGAATGCAGACCCTCGCTGGGACTTGATTAGTGTGGTGTATTTTATATGGAAAATAAATGGAAATATGTACTAAAAGAAATGTCAATGATTGCAAATGAAAGATTTATTTGGTGCAATTGTAAATATGTAAAGGGCAAAGGTCTGAAAAGTTGTTAAGGTCAAATGGTCTGAAGATCTAAAGGTCTAAAGATCTGAAAAGGTATAAATGGGTCTAAATGGTCAAAAGGGTCCGAAAAGGTCGAAGAGGTCGAAAGGGTGTAATTTAAGGTCTAATGGGTTGGAATTATCTCAAGGGATCTAAAGGATCTTAAAATGTCTAAAAAGGGTCAAAAGGTCAAAGGGGTCAACAAGGTATTAAAAGGTCTGAAGGTCTAAAGGGTAGAAAGGAGTTCAGAGGTATTCGGGGTTCGAAAGGGTTTTACGGGTCTTAAGGATCTATCGGATCTACATGGTCTTACGCGACCGGTCTAAAGTTTTAGAACACCCCCATTTTTCCAGTTTTTACTGAAATTTAAGCAGTTCAAGTCCAGTGAATAACCTGAAATGGAACAATCCTGAAAGGTAAACTGCCAGAGGTTAAAAAACAAAGTTTAGGTTACCAAAAACTGAAAAATAATGTAAATTTCAGAGTTGTTAAAAAGGCCCTTTTCAGAGAATAAGTAATAGGTTAGCAACTGCAGCTGTTCTACAGCAATGGAAGTAAATTAAGCCTTGATGGTTGATGCAAACAATTCCTGCAGATGTCCAAACTTTTGTTGATTAGTTACAAACCCTCTGTCTGTATAAAAGCAGTGTTGGAACAGACTGTGTTGCTACACCCTCTGAAGCATTATTTGGACAATATTGCACTGCAGGAAGTAGTATATTGCTATCATAACGGCGATAAAAAAACAATTAACAAAGGAAGACAAGCAGACCATTATAACTCTTAAAAGTGTAGGTCTTTCCTTTCGAGAAATTGAAAGAAGCCAAGGTGTCAGTGAGTACAGTTTCCTACACCATCAAAAGGCACTTGGAAACTGGAGGAAACTCTGACAGGAAGAGGTCTGGCAGACCCAAAGCCACAACACAATCAGAAGACAAGTTTCTGAGAGTCAACAGCTTGCAAGATAGGCGGCTCACAGGACAGCAGCTTCAAGCACAGCCTAACACTGGTTGAAGTAAGGAAGTCTCAGTTTCAACTGTGAAGAGAAGACTTCGAGCTGCAGGTTTGACAGGTCGAGTGGCAGTAAGAAAGCCATTGCTAAGATGGAAAATAAGAAAAAAAAGGCTTGCCTGGGCCACGAAGCACCGCCAGTAGACAAATGAAAACTAGAAGAAGGTCTTATGGACTGATGAATCAAAATTTGAAATCTTCGGTTCATCACGCAGGCTTTTTGAATGCCATCGAGAAGGCAAAAGATTGGTTCCTCAGTGTGTGACACCAACTGTCAAACATGGAGGAGGAAGTGTGATGATCTGAAGCTCTTTTGCTGGATCCAGATTCGGCGACTTGCACAGAGTGACTGGCACCCTGAACCAAAAGGGCTACCATAGCATTTTGCAGCGCCATGCAATACCCTCTGGTCTACGCCGATTTGATCAGGGGGTTCATCCTACAGCAAGATAACGACCCAAAACATACCTTCAGGCCATGTCAGAACTATCTTAGAAGAAAAGAACAAGACGGGAGGCTTCAAATCATGAAATGGCCAGCACAGTCTCCAGACTTAAACCCCATTGAGCTGGTTTGGGATGAACTGGACAGAAGGGTGAAAACAAAGCAACCTACAAGTGCAACACATTCGTGGGAACTTCTGCAACAGTGTTGGTAAGAACTTTCCGAACAATATTTGATTTCCATTGTAGAAAGAATGCCACGAGTACGTTCGGCTGTTATATCTACAAAAGGTGGCTACTTTGATGAGTCAAAGATTGATGAAATTTTGTTCAACAAAACGATTCCAAGATTTATTTTTTATCTGCAATACAGGAAGACAGAAAGACCACCGACCTGCCTGCAGTGAGAGAGTGGGAGGCCCAAAGACTCAGCCTCATTGCGGGAGATACTAATGATCCTAAATGCCTTGGTTTCCACAGCGTGAAGCCGAGAAAAGTGTGAGACAGGAGCACCAGCCCAGAGGGGAGAGCAGTACTCCATCAGGCTGCGGATGAAAGCTTTTTATGTGGGCAGGAGCTCAGGTGTGCCAAGGAAGGACTTTGCACGACGCAGGATTCCCAGTCGACGACTGGCTTTGGAGGCCAGGTTGGAAATGTGGCTTTCTCAGGAAAGATCTTGGCAGATAGTGAGACCCAGAAGCTTTAAAGAAAAGACTTCTTGCAGGGGATTGTTGAGAAAGTGGATGGGTGGGGGGGGGTTGTCAAATGGTCCTTTCTCAGAGACATAGTGAGAGTGTGAGATTTGTCCAGAATGAAAGACATGTTCCATGTATT
>NC_140975.1:50969633-50997133 GCF_056783735.1 Eptatretus burgeri | reverse complement strand
GCCTCATCGGGTTCGGCGGACTCCTCGTCGCGGCCGTTCATGCTTCCCGAGACGCGCTGCTTCTTCCGCGGCGGCGGAGACGCGGCCCCGGGGTCCGAGTCTGAGGAAGAGGCCAGAGTGACTAGCGGGCCAAGGAGGACGGGCGGTGGGCCAAGGAGGAGGTGAGATTGAAGAGGAAACGTTGAGAGGAGCTGTGGGAGGAGGCGACGGATAAACAGGAGGAGGAGGAGGAGGAGGCGGAGGAGGAGGGGTGTAGCGAGAGTGGTGTGGAGAATAAGTTTGCGGGGGGGGAATCTCGTCAGTGGAATGTATAAAGGGAGATGGATGGATGGGGGGGGGGGGATAATAAATAAATATATATATATATATATATATATAAAAGGTCGGTCGTGGATGGAGTACGTTCAATAAACAGAAAGAAAAAAAACTGGAGGTGAATGAAACAGCAGGATTTAGTGGAATGATCACGGGAATGAAGAGACGAGGTAGAGAATCGGACGATTAAACGAGGATCTCTCCAGTGAGTGACTCCACAGCTGCTGTTGTTTCAAGGGATGACGTCATGCGCACAGGGCCCAAACAGTCCTTCCGGTTCGTCAACTTCCGGCGTCGCACGTCATCACGCACTTAAAACGCTTCGTGACGGATGGAAGGTAACCTGCGCACAGGGCATTAACACTCGTATGAATGTTAATTAACCCTCTGACCTCATGCTACCCTTTTTTTTTAAATAGAAGTAAAAGAGAGACTACCAGGTCTTAATAAGAATGATGAAACACCACACGCCACTACAAACCGAGGAATCAGACGGGTGGCATATATAGATGGCGGTAGATCTTTTTTAAAAAAATTGTGGCAACCGCCACGACAACAACAAAAAAATACAACTGCGTTCGTTTTTGCCAGTCAGTATCACTCAGCAACAACATTAAAGTAAAGGTCTACTGTCTATCAAAATGGCAATTTAACCAGAGTACTACCACAAAATATGACCATATCACTCTGAACCTCTCCCACTTTGAACCAAATTATGTATTTGCTTTCTTCTCACAAACTACACGCACAATTTAGATGAAACATGACCACAACCTTCTCCACCCATGAAATACCAAAGTTTGTTCACGACATTAAAAAAAAAAATCAGGCTCTAAGGGGGACTGCGGGGGGGGGGGGGTTGATTGTCTGTTGCTCCTGATCCAGGTGAGCTTCAGGATGTGCAGTCCTATTTTGAGGGGTGGGAGAAGGAAGCACAAAATAGTGCAGGACAGAGGCAATAGGATATCTGTGGAAGGGAGAGGGATGAGGTGGGGTACTGGGGTAAACAAGATGGTACGACAGGGATTTTCAGGAGGGAAAACAGGGAATTTGTAGGATGGGGGGGGGGGTTGGGATGGATTAGCAGGGGTAGTAGAAATCAAGCTTTTGGATGGGGGAAGATACAGGATAGTGGTGAACAGCTGTTTTGAAGACCTGGAGGGAGGAGTGGGATTGAAGAGAATGTGGGAGTTTGTTCCAGAGGTAGGAAAAA
The DNA here is from genome assembly GCF_056783735.1 of Eptatretus burgeri. Lineage (NCBI taxonomy): Eukaryota > Metazoa > Chordata > Myxini > Myxiniformes > Myxinidae > Eptatretus > Eptatretus burgeri. The sequence goes on along the minus strand of NC_140975.1, from coordinate 50,995,605 downwards.
ATAGAGGAATGAAAGAGTGGAGGTGAGCAGTGATTCTTGCTTTTGGCAGCTTCACCAGAAGGGGGATTTTGGTGGATCTTGAGCACCCTGAGGAAATATAGGGGGGACAGATCACCGACAGAACAGAGGGGGCAAGGCCGGAGAGGAGTTGGTAGTAGACACAAAGATCACCGACCTGCTTCTAGTGAGAGAGTGAGAGACCCAAAGGCTCAGCTTCATCGTGAGAGATACCAATGATCCTAAAAGCCTTGGTTTCCACAACGTGAAGTCGAACTGGGTGTGAGGTGGAAGCCGCACCACAGAAGGGGGAGCAGTACTCCATCAGACTGCGGATGAAAGCTTTGTAAGTGGTTAAAGCTCAGGTGTGCCAAGGAAGGACTTTGCACGACATAGGAGGCCCAGTCGGTGGCTGGCTTTGGAGGCCAGCTTGGAGATGTGGCTTTCCCAGGAAAGATCATGGCAGATAGTGAGACCCAGAAGCTTGAATGAAAGGACTTCTTCAAGAGGATTGTTGAAAAAAATAGATGGGGGGGGGGGTTCAGGTGGTTCTTTCAGAAAGACATGGTGAGGGTGTGACATTTGTCAGGATTGAAAAATATATTCCAAGTTTTTGGCGGACCTTGTTGACCACAGCATTCATCGTGGAACTGATTTGTACCATTCAGTTTGTTCCCATGGTGGAAGATACTTGATGATTAATGCATTACCAGAATCAGTTGTCATCAGAGATGCTTCTTTTCTCCTAACCATTCATGAACCAAGAAGTGGAATTGTATCCCAAGTATCAGATAATCCAGAGTCCCCATCATTCTGCATGAATTTGACACTCAGTCTGTATTTTTAAGACTCAAGAACATGCTCTTTGACCGTGGGAATTCTCCAGGGTATACAACAGGCATCGTCGACAGACAAATCACGTCTGCGACACCAATATGGTTGAATGGCCTTTTCGATACTGTAATTCGGTCAACCCGACATGATGTACTTTGGTCAAGACCGGGTCGTTTCTAGTACAATTTTTTGATTACTTTTGTGGGAATTGGTAGTGAATCTACTACAGTTTTGAAAACAATATTTGGGTCATCTACCGGCAATCTACTCAACATAATCTGCATTGGCATTTTGTTCAGAGGTACGGTAGAGTACCGACTCTATCTGGCAAATATACCCGGACAAGTCTTGCTGCAGAAAGCAGTGGAATTCGTGTTTTTGGTCCAAATATACACGTCAATGGCTGGTGATCCATTACCAGCCTGAAATTCCGCCCGTACAAATAGAAGTGGAATTTCTTTACGCCGAACACAATTTCCAACCCCTCCTTCTCAATCTGCGCATATTTTATCTCTGCAGCGATGAGGGTTCTGGAGGAATATGCTATCGGTCTTTCGGATCCATCTTCCAGTTTGTGACGCAATACCATCCCAAACCCCTGGGAAGTAGCATCTACACTTAACACCGGTGGTTTCGTCGGGTCATAATGTAGCAAAACTTTGTCACCTATGAGAACGTTTTTTTGCATACACAAACACCTCCTCACACTTTGCAGACCATCCCCACTTCATGTGCTGGTTCAATAGGTCATAGATGGGGTGCAGTTTGGAACACAAGTTTGGGCCAAACTTTCCATAACAGTTCACCATTGCCAAAAATGACTTTAGTTGTGAAACATTTTTAGGTCTGGGGGCCTTCTGAATAGCCTCTACTTTGCTTTGCAAGGGGAAAGATTCCATCTGCACTCAACAAATGACCTAAATACTCAAGTTCAACTTCGACAAATTTGCATTTTTCCCCATTTAGACGGACATTGTGTTTGTTAAGCCTTCCTAACACTTTCTCAACATCTCTAATATGTTATTCTACTGTCTCGGTAGTGATGATGACATCATCAATGCAACAAATTACATGATCTAAACCTACCAAAATCTTGTCCATGGTAGTCTGAGACTGAGAGCCTGGTGTGTTGGCGCAGTGGTTAGGGCAGCGGCTTGGGATCCAAGAGGTCCTGAGTTCAAGCCCCGTTGGGCCACTGAATTAATTCACCAGGGGGTTGACTCAGCCTGTCATCCTTCCGAGGTCGGCGAAATGAGTACCAGTGTACTGGGCCGGTGTATACCCCGGTTAAAATAGGTGTACCATATCCCTGTGTCGTAAGAGGCGACCAGGGTTGCGTCAGGAAGGGCATCCGGCGTAAAACATGTGCCAAATCACAATGCGGATCATACGGATGATCCGCTGTGGCGACCCCTAACGGGAGCAGCCGAAAGGAGAAGAAGAGTAGTCTGAGACTGAGATGGTGTAGTTTTCACATCAAAACACAAACGTTTAGTTGCCAATAAACCTTTCTGCGTGTTGAACACCATAAACTTTGCGGAATCTTCGTCCAGAAATAACTGGTTAGATGCACCGGTTCTATCTAACTTTGAAAAGAGTTTGGGTTGTGTACCATTGTGTGTGACTTTGGCAAACAGATCCTGTATGTTGGGGAGTTTGTACCCATCATCCTCAATAGCCTCGTTAACCACTTTATAATCACCACAAACCCTCACCTTATCATTTGGTTTGGGTACATGAACTTCTGGTGATGCCCAGTCACTGCAGGATACAGGGTACAAAATATCCTCCTTAATTAACTTGTTATATTCATTTTTTTTACGTTTTCTGCAATAGAATACGGTGTCGGTCTAGTTTTCTGAAACATTGGTTTTGCATCAGGCTTTAGCTTGAGAGATGCAGTGAACCCTTTTATGCCCATACCCAGAACAATGAGCTATTTCCATTTAACAGGTTTTTTTTTTTTAAACTCTGGTGGGAATTGACTTGATTGAAGGACAGAAACCTTGGGCTTTGCAACCATTTCAACCAAGACTTTCCTAATCTAGCTTTATCTTATTCAGCCAATTCCTCCCAAATAAGGATAAACGATTCCCTTTCAAAAACAAGTTCTAACCTGAACTGTTGGTTATCCCCATACCGTACTAGTACCTTGGTACCACCAACAATAGGAACCAATTCCCACGTATAACTACCTAAAGTTATGTTGTTGTTGTTGTCCAATGGAAATTTGGATAACTTATCATGATATACAGTCTGAAACAGTTGAGCATGATGTTCCCGTGTCAAGTTCCATGACAATGTCTGTGTGACCTGCCGTCACATTAAACCTTACTGGCTTTATCTTACCGGTTGTTTCACTAAAACAATACAAACCAGATGCTTCATGGTCGTTTTCCTGACCACTGTCCCAACCGGAGGTCATTCATTTCCACGCACACAGCACAGTACATGCGGAAGCATAAGGAGTAGGAGAATAATCATAGCTTAACCGAAGTTCCATCACAGGTAGCCCATGTTTCTAACAATAGGTGGATTTATACTCAGTGCCACATCATACCTTGCTTTTGCCAGATTACACAGGACGTAATTGGAATGTGGAGTACAACTTCAGAGATCTAATCTATGAGTACAGGGTATTTTTCTGGACCTCCCACTCTTGTCTCGGTGGTGAGGTAACATCTCCATTTACATCAGTAGGTGCACCATTTTCTTAGTCAACGTGAGCAGGAGTATCATATTTGGCCCTATCTCTCAATGGTGAAGAATCACTTAAAATATTCTCGTGGTTGGATCCGGATCAGGATCTTCACCAAAATCTAATCAGTTCATCCTTGTGACACACACCCAATCTGACCACCAAATTTCACCCATATCCATCCAGAACGTTTTGAGATATCCTGCACATAAACAAACCGACAGAGAGGGGTGAAAACATGACCTCCTTCATCTTCGGTGGCGGAGGATATAAAGACTCAACAGGTACTCCGTTCATCTGCGCTTTTACAACTGGGATTTTGCCTACTGCCCGTGATTAAAAAGTCAATCCACCGTAACTCAGGTGAGCTGGAGATTTCATCACCCGCCACTTGGCTCAGTGTGATGGGGTCTCTACGTTTCCCAAACTCTCAGTAACTCCAGCCTGCTCTTTTAACATTTGCTGTGTTTCCTTCTTTCTCTGCTGGGGACACTCGTGGGCAATGTGACCAGGGTTGTGGTAATTACAACACAAGATAGCTTTCCTACGCTCCCACCTTTAAGACTTCTGGTGAGCACTTGCCTGTTCTTGGTAGGTTTTCATGGTTTTTCGCAATTCTTCCATCTGATGTTGCTGTCTTTGCAATGCCAACAAAAGTTCATCTCTCTGTGAGTCCTGAGCATTGGAAGCACAACTCTGCCTCTACCTCATAGTTTAACTAATGGTGACCATAAAATCTCTGTCTCTTGACATGAGTGGCTGGGCTGATGCTCCGGGTCAGAGATGACACTTTGGTGTGCGCATGCACAGGACTTGCATCCATTGCGGATCGGGGAAGCGCTCATCACACTCCACACATGTTGATTTATCTGCCAATCACACATGCCTTCTGGATTCTTGGTTTGCATTTGTGGGAACAATCATCTGAGTGGCAGACAAACTGTTGTTCTTTGCGGATTGTGTGCTTTTACTGTTTGAGACATAATCTGTGGCTGATGCTCACCACTACAGCCAGGAGGTACAATTGGAATTTAAGCGATGACTGTGGTGATCATTGGTTTAATATGTATACTGTATGCCATCCTGACGAGGGTAAATAAGTGCGAAATCCGGATAGGCGGCACCGTTTGATGTTTAACCAATGGTCACCATAAAATCTCGGTCTTTTGACATGAGTGGATGTGCTGATGCCTTCGGGTCAGATGAGCTTTGGTATCTGTTTGTGCAGGACTTGTATCCATTGGAGATTGGGGGGGGGGGGTACTCGTCAAGCTTTACACGTTGATGTATATGAAAATTTTTTACCAAAAATGTGCCTTGCTTGCCACATTTCTGAATCAGATGTGTTGATGACATGTTAGCAAGTGTACACCGGGACAATGCTCACCTTCACGAACAGCTGTGCCAAGTTCTTCCGAGCATTAAACTCACCATGGAAATGTAACAACTCAACAAGCTACCGACCGTTTCTAGATGTGGAGGTTCAACGACAACCGAATGGCACTTTAAAAACATCAGTATATCGGAAACCCACACACAACGAAACTACTACACTTCAACTCATGCCTCCCCATCACACACCAGCGCAGTGTTACCGGCACCCTGACTTCCAGAGCTTGGCAGGTTTCATCCTCAAAAAATGCTGCCATCAATGAAATTAGACAGGTGCGAGACATTCTAACTCTAAATGGATATGACAAAAGAATGCTACCCAGACTTTGTGAACCAAAGAAGATAAAACAAAGAGAAGAGGAGAAAGAAGAAAAAGAAGACGAAGACAAATGTGTGTTTTGTGTCTTAACATATTACCCGGTTATGATCAGAGAAGATTGGCAAAATCATACGCAGTGCACAAATCCAAGTAGTATACTAACCCCTCTATAACATTCGTCATGCCAGAACTAAATTGAAAGAAAAGTACAATTTTGGGACAAATCAGATGTGGTATATCGCACGGCATGCGAGTGTGGCACAGCTTATGTTGGGGGAAATGGGAAGAAATTTAAAACCGAGGATAAATGAACATACCAGAACTATGAGGCTGAGAAAGACATCACAATCAGCCATAGCACATCATTGCATACATTCTGGTCACAGTTATGATGGAAGCAACACACAGATTCTGGACGTCATGCCAAACAAACACCGCCAACTCATTTTGGAATCTTGGCATGCTGAAGCACAGAATGATGGATTAACAGAAGAAACATTAAAACTTCCTGCTCAATAGCACCCCTTGATAGAGAAAGCAGAGTGGTTGGTGCAAACTCCAAAAACGAGGACAGTGTGGACCACAAATAACCCACAACGTGCCTAGAACATTGAGCCCAGAGGACACACCAATCACTCCACCACAGATGCTCCCCATCACACAATCTCCATCGAGGAAGACTTGCTCTACCCACATTCCAACCCCGCCTCCAACAGGAACACGTGACCAGATCGCATCACAAAGGAGGACTCTCTCTATCGAGTGCAGCCTGTGGCTGCTGATTGCATCATTGGTTGGGACGCGGCTATGCCGCTGACGCAGTGTCCCCTTACCAGTACACTGGTACTCATTTTGCCGACCTCGAAAGGATGACAGGCTGAGTCAACCTCCTGGTGTATTTTAATTCAGCGGCCAACGGGGCTTGAACTCAGGACCCAAGGATCCCAAGCTGCCACCCTAACCACAAAGCCAACACCATGCTAAAGGAGGACTAACCCAGATGTATAATACCAGCCCGATAACTTTCCAAGTTTTAATGCACAGACGTGTTGCATCAGATCATGCAGGAAACAGATGCAGATGGATCAGACAATCGATCAAGGATGATTATCGTGAACAACAAGGAGAAAAGTAATAATTTCGTTTTCCACTCCGAACATCAGTGTGTTGGACTGGAAGAGGATTACCACAAGGCAGAACTAGAGGGGGAGCACTCGGGAGAGTGCAAAACCTCCGCCACCAATACTGCTGGGTCACTCAAGTGAACCTTATATCTTATTCATTAAATATTGTTGTGGTTGACGAAATTCGCAAACCACCATTCAGGTCCCTTAGGTGAGATATCTCTGTAAGTATATGTGTAGTTAGGCCCAAACCCGTTGTTTCGAGGGAATAAATGTCATTCAGTCGGGCTGCGACTCTTCAGGATAGCCGTTTTTCTTTTACTATCTTTATTTTGGACCAGCCGCCATTACTACCACCACCAACCACGTCTCAACAGCCATCACACAACAACCACCAACCACAACGCCGCTTCACAACAACAGCCACGACCTTTACCGTCACAACTCGCCATCATCGTATCACCACCATTCTTGCGCCACTTGTGGGCACCGATACTGGACTCGTGCAGGGCGCACACCGAGCAGCGTGTTCAGAAACATCACAGACTTTCCGAAGAAAACGGATCAAAAACGACTCACGCCCACTTCTGTTCCGTCCTATCGGTGAGCGTGGGGCGATTTGGCCCTGCCTCCAGGGCGTTGGAGCGTGGTCGCTATATGCAAATTCATGGATCAAAAAGCATTCACGCCCACTTTTCCTCAGTCCAATGGGGAGCCAGGTAGAGGTGAAGGGTCGGAGGTAAAGGGTCAAGGGTGAAGGAGCGAGGCCGCGGGGGATATAAACGGCTGCGTTCGTCAGTCAAGGCAGTTCGGAGTTGGGAGTTCGCGGAGCCAGTGAAGAGTTGGGACGAGTCAAGAGAGGAGACGGAGAGGGCGATCGGACGAAGCTGTGGAGAGGCGGCGGCGGCGAAGGCGGTTGAGGGGGTGCTCGCGTCGGATTCGGGGAACTGCGGAGGGAGAGGCCGGCGGCGCGACCGAGGTCGTGGTGGAGACGCTCGTCGCGGGACCCGAGACAGGGAGATATCCTCCTTTCCCCCGAGCATCAACAACCCCCTCCTGTTTCCCCCCACGCTGAGATAGTGCGACAAGGGGGCCCCTTTCCCACCCCCCTACCAGACACCGTCCGCGAGGCCCGCGGAGTTGGGGCGCCACCGCCACTTTGCGTCTCATCATCAGACGGGTAGGCCCGACGCGGTCTCAGCCCCAGGCCCGCCTACCCCCCTCATCCTTGAGGGTGGTCCTTTTCTTTTGCTTTGGGTATATGTGTTGTCGGCGCCGTCTGTGAAGTAAAATTGTATAAGTGTTGCCGTGTGCTCGCGTAGTCGGTAATAGCTCTGCATTGTCTTCTTCTTTTATATTTGCTTTTTGTGTAATATTGTCTAATTGTGTGTTTCTTCTCCTTTTACATTTGCTTTTGGTGTAATTGTATATGTGTGCTTTCCGTTCATCGCGAAATAAATGTGCTTTATGTTGAACTGTTTTCCCGTTTCGCTTCGTCTTTTCCTCTATTGAATCTCCATCTTACTTCACGTAAAGGGTTGGTCGTGGGCTAAAACGCCCGATAATTAATCGAACCGTTGGGGCCGACGATAACACCGCTCGGTTATCCCGATAGTACAGAACGGGTCGCTTAAAGTGGCCCGTGTCCGAAGTCGATCTGCGGCGAGGTGCGATCGCCCGGTCTACCCTCCGTGTGGGTACTTAGGTAGGTCGAATTTGGCGAGCAACCCTATCCCACGCGGGGGGCCGATTGGCACGATCGTGGTGAGGCCGAAAGGTCCACCCGTGACTGGTTCCCGGCGTTAGTCCGAGAGGGTCACGACGGGATTGTCCGTCCGGTGGGCGACGTGCCGCGATTCGAGTTACGTGGCCGTTTGCACGCCGGCGGGCGCGAATCCGCAACAATATGATGTCAACAGTGCTGACAGTTATAGTTCTTTTCTCCAACTTTTTTTTTTTGGGGGGGGGGGGTTGGAAATCACTTAAAACATGTAGAAATGCAAAAAAAAAAATTTTTTCTTTTTTTTTTTGGGGGGGGGTAACAATTTGGGGGTGGGGGTTGGAAATCACTTAAAACATGTAAAAATGCAAAAAAAAATTTTTTTCAAAAAAAAAAAATGTTTTTTGGGAGGGGGGAGTTTGGAAATCACTTAAAATATGTAGAAATGCAAAAAAAAAAATTCTCTAACAATTTATTTGAGGAGGGGGTAACAATTTTTTTGGGGGGGTTGGAAATCACTTAAAACATGTAGAAATGCAAAAAAAATTCTCTATTTTTCTGGGGGGGTAAAAAAAAATTTGGGGGGGGTTGGAAATCACTTAAAACATGTAAAAATGCAAAAAAAATTTTTCTCAAACAATTTATTTTGGGGGTTGGAAATCAATATATGTATATATATATATATATATATATATATATATATATATATATATATATATATATATATATATATATATATATATATATATATATATATATATATATATATATATATATATATATATATATATATATATATATATATATATATATATATATATATATATATATATATATATATATATATATATATATATATATATATATATATATATATATATATGTATATATATGTATATGTATATCCTGGTGTTGGCGCAGTGGTTCGGGCAGCGGCTTGGGATCCAAAAGGTCCTGAGTTCAAGCCCCGTTGAGCCACTGAATTAATACACCAGGGGGTTCACTCAGCCTGTCATCCTTCCGAGGTCGGCGAAGTGAGTACCAGTGTACTGGGCCGGTGTATACTCCGGTTAAATAGGTGTACCATATCCCTGTGTCGTAAGAGGCGACTAGGGTTGCGTCAGGAAGGGCATCCGGCATAAAACATGTGCCAAATCACTATGTGGATCATACGGATGATCTGCTGTGGCGACCCGGAACAGGAGCAGCCGAAAGAAGAAGAAGAAGATATATAAATTTATATATATATATATATATATATATATATATATATATATATATATATATATATATATATATTATCCCTGTGTCGTAAGAGGCGACCAGGGTTGCGTCAGGAAGGGCATCCGGCGTAAAACATGTGCCAAATCACGATGCGGATCATACGGATGATCCGCTGTGGCAACCCCTAACGGGAGCAGCCGAAAGAGGAAGAAGAAGATATATATATATATACATATATATATATACATATATATATATATATATATATATACATATATATATATATATATATATATACATATATATGTATATATATATGTATATATATATATATATATATATATATATATATATATATATATATATATATATATATATATATATATATATATATATATATATATATATATATATATATATATATGATGAAGTTGGATACAAAAGAAGGGGAAAAGGATTTATACCGATTGGCAAGACAGAGGGACCGAGCTGGGAAGGATGTGCTGCAGGTTAGGGTGATAAAGGACGCAAATGGGAATGTGCTGACAAGCGAGGAGAGTGTGTTGAGGTGGATGGAGTACTTTGAGGAGCTGATGAATGAAGAAAATGAGAGAGAGAAGGTTGGAAGAGGTGGAGATAGTGAATCTGGAAGTGGGGTGGATCAGTAAGGATGAAGTGAGGACTGCTATGAAGAAGATGAAAAGTGGAAAGGCGGTTGGCCCAGATGGTATACCAGTGGAGGCATGGAAGTGTTTAGGAGAGATGGCAGTGGGGTTGTTAACCAGATTGTTTAATAAAGTCTTGGAAAGTGAGAGGATGCCGGAGGAGTGGAGATTAAGTGTACTAGTTCCGATTTTCAAGAATAAGGGTGATGTGCAGAGCTGTGGAAATTACAGAGGGGTAAAGTTGTTAAGCCACACCATGAAGTTGTGGGAAAGAGTAGTGGAAGCTCGGTTGAGAGGAGAGGTGACGATCTGTGAGCAGCAATATGGGCAGTTTATGAGGAGAGGGCAGATCTGTGAGCAGTTTATGCCAGGAAAGAGCACCACTGATGCGATGTTTGCTTTGACAATGTTGATGGAGAAGTATAGGGAAGGCCAGAAGGAGTTACATTGTGTGTTTGTGGATTTAGAGAAAGCTTATGACAGGGTGCCAAGAGAGGAGTTGTGGTATTGTATGAGGAAGTCGGGAGTGGTGGAGAAGTATGTGAGGATCGTGCAGGATATGTATGAGGACAGTGTGACAGCGGTGAGGTGTGCGGTAGGAATGACGGACCGGTTTAAGGTAAAAGTGGGATTGCACCAAGGATCGACTCTGAGCCCTTTCCTGTTTGCAATGGTGATGGACAGGTTGACGGACGAGATCAGACTGGAGTCTCCATGGACTATGATGTTCGCGGATGACATCATGATCTGTAGGGAGAGTAGGGAGCAGGCTGAGGCGAGCCTTGAGAGGTGGAGGTACGCACTGGAGAGAAGGGGAATGTTAGTCAGTAGGAGTAAGACGGAGTACATGTGCGTAAATGAGAGGGAGGGTGGTGGTATGGTGCGGTTGCAAGGAGTTGAGGTGGGGAAGGTGGATGGGTTTAAATACTTGGGATCAACTGTCCAAAGTAACGGAGAGTGTGGTAGAGAAGTGAAAAAGAGAGTGCAGGCAGGATGGAGTGGGTGGAGAAGAGTTGCAGGAGTGATTTGTGACAGAAGGGTAGCTGCAAGAGTGAAGGGGAAAGTATATAAGACGGTAGTGAGACCAGCTATGTTGTATGGTTTGGAGGCGGTGGCACTTACAAAAAGACAGGAAGCGGAGCTGGAGGTAGCAAAGTTAAAGATGCAGTGATTCTCGTTGGGAGTGACGAGGATGGACAGGATAAGGAATGAGTATAGTAGAGGGACAGCGCAGGTAGGACGGTTTGGAGACAAAGTGAGAGAGGCGAGATTGAGATGGTTTGGACATGTGCACAGGAGGGAAACGGAGTATATCGGGAGAAGGATGTTGAAGATGGAGCCGCCAGGCAGGAGGAGAAGAGTAAGGCCAAAGAAGAGGTTCATGGATACGGTGAGGGCGGACATGCGGGTGGTTGGAGTGTCAATGGAAGATGTGGAGGATAGAGCGAAATGGAGACGGTTGATCCGCTGTGGCAACCCCTAACGGGAGAGAGCCGAAAGAAGAAGAAGATATATATATATATATATATATATATATATATATATATATATATATATATATATATATATATATATATTTATATATATACACACACTGCTATTTGGGCTTGCTTGCAATCTGCCTGACTTTACAACAACAAAGACCACCACCGACGCTACTAAATCTAATAAATAAGATTCATCGGATGTCTGTCTGTCTGTCTGTTCACGTTTTTTCCAAGGACTGCTGGATGGACAACCACCAAATTTGGCACACAAACCAAGTCCGACCCATACCAGGGGTTGTCCTCAGTGCATTTTCATCCACAAACCTGAGCCTTTAAAGATAGCTTTTCTGCCTTTTTCATTGATATGCAATCTCGTTGGTTAACAAATATCACGTGACATATAACATGGCCAAAGGCCAGCACACCTAATTCATCGAGCTATGTCTTCCACCCAATGGCTCACTGCATAGCTGGCCTGACTCCACGCACAATTGGAACCTAACTCAATAAATAATACATTCACCGTTTTTGTTCTGCGGTAATCCTAAGCTACTCCATCGCTCCGGTAAGTGGTGTGCAGTACGTTCCTATTCGCAATCACTACGCCATGCCCGTCCCTTGAAGATGTATACTGTATCTAATGAATCAGGTTCATCCGATGTCTGTCTGTCTGTTTTATCACGTTTTTTTTGCAAGGACCGCTGGACCGACAACTACCAAATTTGGCACACAGACCAAGTCCGGCATGGTGGTTGTCCTCAGTGTATTTTCATCCAAAACCTCAACCTTTGAAGACCCCAAAGAACCAGAATACCTTTTTTAAACATTTTTGAGAGAACACTTTCTACATGCTTGGGAAATAAGACCCCTGAAGACCTAAAGACCCATAAGATCCTGAAGACCATTTAATTCCCTGAACACAATTAAGACATTAAAACTCCGAATACCCCAAAGATGGTTAAAATCCCGAAGACACTTAAGTCTTTTGAAGACCCCTAAGACCCGTCAGCACCATTTCCTTCTGAAGATCAATTCAACATGGCCAGCAATACAGTTCACGTGTGAGACGTCAAACAAGCTGGATCTCTACCATTCCTGGAAGTACATCTCTCCAGGAACAGAGACGGCAAGTTACACTCAAGGGTGTCCCGTAAACCCACCCACACGGACAAAGTTTTGGACTACCGAAGTGGCCATCCCACCTGTCACAAAAGAAGTTGCGTTCGCAGCTTAGTTGACCGTGCAAAAACACATTGCAGTGACCATGATCACCGCGGGATGGAGATACTGCATGTCACTCAACTACTGCGAGAAAACAACCACCCTAATTCATTCATCAAATCCTGTCGCCGGAAACCCAACTACAACAGCGACAATCGGACCACACCAACACACACGCACACACACACACACACGTTCTCATGGAACCAGACAACTATTCTTAGCACAGGATCATCAAGGGTGAACCGTGAGATTTTCGAGGCCAGGTTCTCTTGCGAAAAATTCCATCAACCGACACATCGACTTACATCCCACATGCAAAGCACGACACAATCGATTACAACGTCAACACAAACAGCAGAGTCAATAAATTGCAAGGAAGCCTTGTTTACAGATTGACTGGGACTTGGACCAATGTATGACGTGAAATGTCACCAACGGAACTTACCACCACAGCTCTCTCAACACCTCTGATGTGAGGAAGAGAACTAGGTTGTTCTTGAAACGTCAGGCTACAAATAAAGAATTTAAATTTGCATTCTTTTATTGCTCAGTGTGCTGCTTCTTTCTTTTACAAATATATATATATATATATATATATATATATATATATATATATATATATATATATATATATATATATATATATATATTTATATATTGAAACGCAAAAGAAACTTGCCACCTTTTAAACCTTCAAATATCAACAATAAACACTGCGTGTAGTAAATGTGTGAACTTATTTGTGGACAATAGTATCCTCACTGTCAGACAAAACGGTCATGGATGGTCACTTGAACCTTCAATGGTCACTTCATAGCACAGCTGTTGAACTGCCGTTTTGACTGTCAGTGATTAGCCAAGGGGTATGAGATGATTTTAATGAGCTGCACGTGATGTCTTGATATTGGCTTTAAAAAGGCCAGTGCAAAATGGGCATTTCAATCAACATGCCACAATTGTCAACGGATGAAGGGCAGTGTGCCTTGGGCATACTGCAAGGCGGATTGAGCTACCGTGAGGTGGCACGTTGCCTTGGCTGTTCACACCAGACGATATCAGCCCTCGTGGACAGAGACACCCTCCACAACTCTGCAGATGACAGACCTCGATCTGGGAGGCCAAGAGTCACCACTGCAAGGCAGGACAGGCAGATGGTCCAAAGTCAGATGGCTTCAGACATTGAGGACTGAGTGGGACAGAATCCAGCAGCAATCCATCCAAAGACTGGTAGGCAGTATGCGCCGACAATGCACTGCCTGTATCCAAAACAGTGGTGGCCACACACGCTACTGAAAGGGGACTGACATTGCACCCTGTGCTGTTCTGTACTGTAGAACAAACTTATGAGATTGTGTATCTTGGTCAAAAACTTGACATGTCATCAATAAAATGCCAATGTTTCAATTAGCAATTGTTGGTTTGTTTTATTTTGAACTGTTACAATTTTATTACATTTCAAACAAGTGGTAAGTTTCTTTTGCGTTTCAGTATATATATATATATATATATATATATATATATATATATATATATATATATATATATATATATATATATATATATATATATATATATATATATATATATATATACACACACACACACGAATATAAGACCCGTCACTTCGCTGATGGAAATACCAATCTTTGCTGTGATGACTCATCAATAGGGCAAGAAGAAAAAGGATTCCAAGTGCAGGGATAACCAGCGTCACAAGTTGGCGTGTTCAGTTTTGCCACGTGTACCCATCTACCCATAGAAAAAAATTTTTTGTCACAAACCTTCCTGGGAGTTCCGTGAAACCACTGTAGTTCCATTGATTGACACCTATTCATCCGTTTTCAAGTTATAACATGACAGACAAACAAACAGACATGCCAAAATACGAGTCATATAAAGATATATATTATACATATATATTGTATACTGGCGGGGTATCCTGACACATTGTAATCAATAATGAGCCGTGCTTCCCCCATTGTCTCAGGTTGCTCACATGCATTTGTTTTTTTCATTTATTTATTTTCATTTATTCATATTTTCATTTATGCGCACTCTTTCCGACGGTTCTGTGCTTTTCCCGGTGTGTTGGTTTTGATGTCCGTTTGCCCGCCAAATTACCGTGCTTCCCAATTGTCTCGGGTCGCTCACCTGCATTTATTTTTTTCATTTATTTATATTTTCGTTTATAGATGCATTCCGCAGGCTCTGTAATTTTTTCCCCCGGTGTATCGGCTTCAAAATCTGTCGGTGCACAAAATTTCAGCTCCCTACGTCTCCCGGAAGGTCCCGAATATTCATATCAATCAGTGAGTGAGTGGTTAGAATGAGTTTTATATATTAGATATACAGTAAATGCATAACAAATGCACTTTGTTGTTATCTTCTTCAGAAACAGATGAAAAGTTTTCTTTAATATTGTTAGTGTAGGGAAAGCCACCCCCCCCCCCAAATCTGGCTACATGAAGGTAGTTGATTTTAGAAAGAGCTTTGGAGTTGTTGTCCCTCCGACTGCCCTAAAGGCTATAACGAATGAAGATATAGTTTATGAAAGCTGGAAGACATCACTGTATAGCTAGCGATCACAGCTACAAGGAAGCATACACTGAACAAACAACATTGTTAAGTTCAATTTTAATGAATGCAGGTTATAGTGAGTGCTTATCAGGCAACGTTGTCATTATGATTGCTATAGCAGTGAATAAAGAATAAAATTTCAAACATCCCTCACCAAGACCCTGCTTCGAAAGAGACTGAATAAATCCACGAGGAAAAATAATTGTTTGATGAAAAGCTGTTAGCAGGCAGGAGGCAGGTTAAAGCTATGTTCATTTGCTCAGGTATACTTTCCATTGCCATGATATCTTTAATAATTATGTCACAAAACTTCACTGCAATATTTCTTGGCCTTTCTGATCAAGACAGTAAATGTATTTATTTTGGAAATTAACCTTTCTAATCTCGTTAGAAGAATGAATCAGTGACATGATGATCTGTTTCGTTTCTTTCTGCATTTTTACCTCCGACACTGAAGGTGGAAGGAGGTTATGTTTTCACCCCTGACTGTCTGTTTGTTACTTGTGAAAATGGAATATTTTTCAAGTGTATTGGTTGGTTGTGTGCGGTATTCTGTTTGTCTGTTTATTTTGGAGAGGTCACAATTTTGAAACCGATCTTCACAAAACTTCACCACATGGTAGATTGTCATAAGCAAGAAGGCCATTTGTTTTTGAGGTCAAAAGGTCAAAATAGGCCAAAGGTCAACAAATTTGTCAGATTTCTAAAATCGTCAATTTTCATCCGATTGACTAGACATTTGAACATGATTTGCATATAAGATCACTGAATTCAACCACCAATTATTTTTGAGGTCAGCGTAGACCAAAAGGTCAACATAGGCCAAATATATAAAATTGTCAATTTTCATCAGATTGATTTGGAATTTGAAGAAGAGTTGCGCATTTGATCATTGAATTCAACCACCCATCATTTTTGAGGTCAAGATGGACCAAAAGGTCAACAAAGGCCAAAGGTCAAAAACTTAGGTGTGATTTCTAAAATCCTCAATTTTCATCCCATTGTCTTGAAATGTGAAGAGGATTTGCATATCAGATCAATGAATTCAACCACCAATAATTTTTAAGGTCAAATTTGTTTTATGGGTTTTGCAAGTATCGTGCTTTCTTGCATGTATGACATCTTTCTTGTCTGTTTGCTGATTTGTGTGCAGGATATCTTAAAAAGTTGTGGACAGGGTTCGGATTAAATTTGTTGGACTGTTTGGGTGTGTGACAATGACGAACTGATTCCATTTTGGTGAAGATCTGAATCTGGATCCGACTACTAGAATTTTTTTTTTTTTAATGATTCTTCACCATTGAGTGGTATGGTCAAAAAATGATATGTAGCACGATATCTCAAAAATTTGTTGACAGATTTGGATGAAACTTAGTGGACATTTTAGGTGTTTGACAAGGACGAACCAATTACATTTTGGTGAAGTTCTGGTTACTGCTACTATAATTTTTCATTATTGAGAGAGAGGACCAAAAACGAGATTTAACACGGTATGTCAAAGGTCGGATTCGGAAGAAACTTGGTCGACACATTGGGTGTTTGATCAGGAAGAATTGATTCAATTTTGGTGAAGATCCGAATCCAGATCTGGATACGATATTTTTTTTATTTTTAAAGTGATTCCTCACCATTGAGAGATGGAACCAAAAATTGTATTTCAAAAATATGTTTTCAGAAAGTTTCAAAAACTTATTGGGCCCGATATGTTCAACTGGATTCAGCATTGCACGGCAGAGGTATGCACTCTACCTCGTACCCTTCTAGTTTTTATTGATTTCCTTTTTGCAAGTTGTTTTTCAAAATTTCAGGCCAAGCACTTGAGTTGTGATCGCTGCAGGCTCTTCAGCTCCTTGCCACGGTGTTCTGCTGGCTCCCAGCAGCGGAGTACTGCACCAGGAAAGGCCTTGACCTGGCTGCTTGACAACCACTGCAGAAGGGATGTCAGTTTGCAGTCACACACCAAGGGATTACCATGAAGGTAGGCCATTGAGAGTTCTGTACACACAGGACATACAAAGTGAGTTCTGTACACACAGTAATAAGGTACAGCAAAAGCCACCACGAGCTGTTGTGAACCAAATTAAATACTGCTTAATTAAAGCAATAGTTTAAACGGATCAATCTTCTCTTCTTCTTTCAAAGGCCACAATTTTTCCCATATCCTTGTGCGGTTGGCATTGGTGGTTCGGCCCAAGTTTTTCACCAACAGGCTGGCCAGGCCTGTTAGGGTTAGGTGAGGTGTCGACAATGTGAGGGCAGGAATTTGGAATTTGGCCATGGTGCCAACGATAGCTTGCCTCCTCTTAGCGAAGGACACCATGGGATCTTTAACATCTTCCAACTAGTGCCAGGAGATGGGATGCCCAGTTTCACATTCATCCAAGGGACTGCACACATGTTGATCCTGCCTGTGACTCACCAGGATGACAGTTTTTATCTGGGCTAGACAGATTCAAACCCAGGTTAGACAGCTTCGAGGCAAGTGTGCGTACCTACAGGCCACCCTTCCAGCAAAATTACCATGATAAAATAAAAAAAATTAAACTGCAAGTATCTCCACATGATAAACTTTTGCATGATAAATGGCATTGACTGGACATTAACAAAATAATTACAACACAGTTAAACACCACTTATACAAAGCTGGGCATATATGCTTCATGTCCATCCAACACAGCATTAGGTTCAGTAAGTACTGCAGACATCCCAATCACCTTGTTTTACCTTTGAGCCTGGACAAGGCTTCTCCATCAATGGACTTGAGATGGTTGCTGTTCAGTGCTAGCTTGGTTAGACGTGGTACATGTTTGAAGGTATTGCGCGGAAGTTCTTTGAGCCTATTGTTGCTCACATACAGTTCACGAAGGTTCTTCAAACCCACTAACATTCCAGCAGTGAGGCTTTCCAGTTCATTGTTATCCAAGACAAGCATTTCAAGCTTTTTTAATGATGCAAAGGTGCTCTCCTGAATATCTGTCAGCATGTTTCCAGCTAGGTTGAGAAAGTCCAACTCCTCAAGACCTGTGAAAGCTTGAGTTGAGATGCTTGCAATTTTGTTCATTGCTAAATCGAGGATCTTCAGTTTTGGAAGATTTTGAAAGGCATTTGAAGGAAGTTTACTTAGATTATTCATTGGCATGTCCAAGTCAGTGAGGCTCTCAAGACCTGCAAATGTGTAAGTGTTGATGTTAAGGATTTGGTTGAGGCCAAGAAGCAGGAACTGAAGACGAGGAATGTACTTAAAAACATTGTTCGGAAGATAATGGAGGTGGTTGCTGTAAAGGTTCAACAACTTGATCTTCTTGGAAGCAGCAAATGCTTTTGGGTGTATACTTGAAATCTGGTTGTTCTCCAAGCCCACACTTTCAACTCGTGGATAACGTTTGAATGCTTCCATGGCCAGATTCTTGAAATTATTATTTCCTGAAATGCAAACAACCTTGTAGTTCTTGGTTACACGTTTTTCATCATCATATCCATCATTTCATCATCATATATCATGATCATCATCATAGCCTATTAAAGATAAAAGTACAAGGCAATATGCAAATGCCTCCTAAATGAGATTTGATAAGTTATAACAAGACAAAACTAGAACAGCACTCGGTAGAGCGCATACCTCCTCTAAGCTGAACATTTTACGTTTTATATCCCACCGATAGGCCAGATATGCATTCGGACCTGAACCTAAATCTAATCGGCTTGTTCTTGTCACCTAACGACTCATCCACCAAGTTTTGTCATAATCCAACCACAACGTTTTGAAATATCATGCTATAAATCTTTTTTGGCCCTATCTCTCAATGGTGAAGAAACACTGTAAAAATTATTGTATCC
This sequence comes from Eptatretus burgeri, assembly GCF_056783735.1. Lineage (NCBI taxonomy): Eukaryota > Metazoa > Chordata > Myxini > Myxiniformes > Myxinidae > Eptatretus > Eptatretus burgeri. The sequence goes on along the minus strand of NC_140975.1, from coordinate 50,976,507 downwards.
AAATCCGGATAATTACCAAAACCCACTCACTTCATCCGTCTCACACACCCAACCAATCCACCAAATTTCGTCAGAATTCGTCCAAAACTTTTTGTGATATTCTGCTTACAGACAGACAGACAGACAAACAGAGAGATAGACAGACAAATAGGTGAAAACATAACTTCTGTCCATCTTCAGTGGCAGAGGTAACAAAGATGCAAAGCAGTTTATATTTCCCCCAAAACTCCCCACTCACCCTCCTTCATGAAGGTACAATTTTCGATCGGCCACATAACATGACAAACAACGAATATCAAATATTAAGCTTCTTTCCTGCTGCAAACCTTATTTACACACAAACAGTGACGAAGGAACGTGGGAGCAAATTACAAAATGAGCGGCGAGTAATCTATATTAAAGTAGCCGCATTTCTCCGTCTGTTTCTCTCTTTCCGCCCATTGGTTAAACAGTCGGCCTGACAACACCCACAATTGTAACCTGACAATCACCATTTTGGTCACTTCACACGTGATATAGGCATCAGGTTTCAGGGCTTTGGTGTACATTTGAAGACTAAACAATATGTCTTCTATTCATGAAACTAAGGTACGTTTTTGAGGAAACAAAGATACGTTTTGATTACAACCCATGCAGAGGAAAATATATATATATATATATATATATATATATATATATATATATATATATATATATATATATATATATATATATATATATCTTCTTCTTCTTCTTTCGGCTTTTCAGAGCTTGAGGATGGGTGCTCTGCGCTGTGCCGTGCTATGAGAGGGTGGAGTGCAGCCCGGAATCATGGCGAAACCCAATCCTTATCCCTGTGTCGTAAGAGGCGACCAGGGTTGCGTCAGGAAGGGCATCCGGCGTAAAACATGTGCCAAATCAGTATGCGGATCATACGGATGATCCGCTGTGGCGACCCCGAACGGGAGAAGCCGAAAGACCAACAACATATATATTGTTGTGGTTGACCAAATTCGCCAACCACCATTCAGGTCCCTTAGGTGAGATATCTCTGTAAGTACATGTGTAGTTAGGCCCAAACCCGTTGTCTAGAGGGAATAAATGTCATTCATGAGGGCTGCGACTCTTCAGGATAGCCGTTTTTCTTTTACTATCTTTATTTTGGACCAACCGCCATTATTACCACCACCAACCACATCTCAACAGCCATCACAACAACAACCACCAACCACAACGCCGCTTCACCATAACCGCCACGACCTTTACCGTCACAACTCGCCACCATCGCATCACCGTCATCTCGCGCCACTCGTGGGCACCGATGCTGGACTCGTGTAGGGCGCGCACCGTGCAGCGTTTTCAAAAGCATCGCGGACTTTCTGAAGAAAAACGGATCAAAAAGGACTCACGCCCACTTTTGTTCCGTCCAATCGGTGAGCGAGGGGCGGTTTGGCCCCGCCTCCAGGGCGTTGGAGGGCGGTCGCTATATGCAAATTCATGGATCAAAAGCATTCACGCCCACTTTTCCTCGGGCCAATGGGGAGCGAGGTGAAAGGTCAGAGGCAGAGGGTCAAAGATGAAAGAGCGAAGTCACGGGGCTTATAAAAACGACTGCGGTCGTCAGTCGAGTTCAGTGCAGTTGGGAGTTCGCGGAGTCGGAGTGAAGAGGACGGAGCTGTGGAGAGGCGGCGGCGGCGAAGGCAGACGAGGGGGTGCTCGCGTCGGATTCGAAGAACTGCGGAGGGAAAGGCCGGCGGCGCGACCGAGGTCGTGGTGGAGACGCTCGTCGCGGGACCCGAGATTTTGTGAAATCCTCCTTTCCCCGAGCATCAGCAACCCCCTCCTGTTTCCCCCCCGCGCTGAGATAGTGCGACAAAGGGGGCCCCCTTCCCACCCCTACCAGACACTGTCCGCGAGGCCCGCGGAGTTGAGGCACCACCGCCGCTCCGCGTCTCATCATCAGACGGGTAGGCCCGACACGGTCTCGGCCCCAGGCCCGCCTACCCCCTCATCCTGGAGGGTGGTTCTCTTTTCTTTTGCTTTGGGAATATGTGTTGTCGGCGCCGTCTGTGAAGTAAAATTGTATAAGTGTTGCCGAGTGCCCGGTAGTCGGATAGATCTGCATTGTCGCATTTGCTTTTTGTCTTCTTCTTTTCCATGTGCTTTTGGTGGAATTGTATATGTGTGCTTTCCGTTCATCGCGAAATAAATGTGCTTATTATTGAACTGTTTTCCCGCTTCGCTTCGTCATTTCTTTCATTGAATCCCCATCTTGCTTCACGTAAAGGGTTGGTCGTGGGCTAAGACGCCCGATAATTAATCGAACCGTCGAGGCCGACGAATAACACCGCTCGGTTATCCCGATAGTACGGAACGGGTCGCTTAAGTGGCCCGTGTCCGAAGTCGACCTGCGGCGAGGTGCGATCGCCCGGTCTACCCTCCGTGTGGGTACTTAGGTAGGTCGAATTTGGCGAGCAACCTATCCCACGCGGGGGCCGATTGGCACGATCGCGGTGAGACCGAAAGGTCCACCCGTGACTGGTTCCCGGCGTTAGTCCGAGAGGGTCACGACTGGATTGTCCGTCCGGTGGGCGACGTGCCGCGATTCGAGTTACGTGGCCGTTCGCACGCCGGCGGGCGCGAATCCGCAACAATATATATATATATATATATATATATATATATATATATATATATATATATATATATATATATATATATATACACAAAGAAAAAGCCACAATGGAGTGGCTGAATAAAAATAAAATAAATGTTATTGAGTGGCCCAATCAAAGTCCTGACTTGAACCCAATTGAACATTTATGGCGAGAATTGAAGATTGAAGTCCATCGATAATCCCCATCAAACTTGGCAGAACTAGAGCAATTTTCACGTGAAGAATGGGTGAAGATTTCACCATCTCACTGAACACAAAGCTGGTACAGACCTTCCCCAAAAAAACTCATCGCAGTCATTGCTACAAAAGTTGATTCCACCAAGTACTGACCTAAGGGGCTGAATACTTTACCATGCAGTGAATTTTGATTTGTACATGTTTTCTTGCAGGTAATCCTGGCATGTAACCTCCTTCAACTACAACAGTGTTAAGTTTGATCTCTTCAGTTATTCATAAAAAAGTTCATTTGGAAAAATTGTTTCTACAAAATTTGTAATTCATCTAAATGTTGCATTATTGGTTGGTGGTGAAGACTTTTTCAGGCCACTGTATGTGAAACAGAATAAGTGCACAAACTACTGTATTTCTAGAGTGTCCTCTCAGATTCTGTCTCTCTCTCTCTATCTCTCATGCAATCTCTTGACTGTCCTCTCGTGCCCCCTTATATAACTGTGCAAAGGACCGAGAATACATGTCCCTTTGCAGTGAGATTGTCTGAACCAAAAACCTAATCCCTCTGGTCACGTTGGCACCAAAGTGGGTAACAAGCTCATGCAGCATAGCGGGTTGGGGGATGTGGGGTGAATCAAGATGGATAGGGGGTTATGATCATAAATGGGAGGGGAGAATAGAGAGTATGTTGGCTTAGGACAAGCTGCAGCTCCTAATTCACTGAGGTTAACTTAACTTGTATTAAATGAGGCTTCATGTGTGAAAATCTGACAGATACACATTAAAAGTGCACACAGTTCCTTAAGATACTACATCTCCACAACCAATAACTCACTTCCACACTCCACGCTACATTCATGAAAAGAAACGTTTATTGGGGCTGGCAGGCTGGGATGGCTGAGAGTGCATGCTCAGGCACCTGCATTATAAACATTGAAGATAGTCAGCTCAGGTTATATAGCGAGGGATAATGATAACAGGGATGCCACCAAATGGTCTTGGGGGGGGGGGGGTGGAGTGCCTTTGTCACTGCAATAATTTTACCTAATTTTGGTCACCTAATGATGAGGCAAGGCAGGAGTAGCACTCTGCATACGTATAACTCCTCCTTAACTACCTGTTATTATTTACCCTGGGAATGACGAACTCGACCCATCACCATTCCACCCAACCTCACCTTACGAGTTGATCTGGAAGCCGTCCCTCTTTCTCGTCATCTGCTCCTTCTTCACTTTAACACGCTAAGAAAGCAATCTGTGCTGCACTTGTGTAACTCCTTGACCACCCCCCCCCCTTCCGTGCCTCATAGCTTATCCCAAACTCTTTTCCACAATAAGATCTGGGTGCAAGAAGTACTTAAGTCACATTTTTGAAAAAATGAACTGGCACCAGTACTATAATCTATAATGGCCAGATCATCATTTGGTACCAAAAAATTCTGAAAATAAGTCCTCAAGTTCTGTATATTGGTATATGGTCATTGTTGAATTCACTAAACTGTAGTGCAAGGAATACCCAAGTCCATAATGTTTGAGAAAGAAGTTCCAAAGTCCATGACTGTCCAATCACAATGCTAGTATGTGTCACGTGACAAGCTGTGAAAATGGCGACCATGGAGGCTGGAAAGCAAGGTGTGAATGAGGATAACCCTGATAACAGGCATGACATGAGCAAAAAACGTAAAAGAAACGCTGGAGACTGGGCTATAAAGAGAAGGAAGGATGCCAAAGCATCAGGTATGTAGTTTCTATGCATTATACTTTGCTGGTACTGAAAAAGGCACAACATTCGTCATCAGCTTTTGAGCCCTCATAAAACTGTGCATGTGGCAGTGCAGTGCAATGCTGTGCTGACCCAGATTCCCCATGTGTTGGATGTATGTACACTGGACAGCCCCATGAGACAGAGTAAAAATGACTGTTTGGCAATCAAAAATGAGCAATAAAGGGCTTTTTGTGTTAAAAGTACCCAAATCCAGCCCTTTTGTCGCAAAAAGTACCTGAGTCCAGGTATGTACACTGTACAGCCCCATGAGACAAAGTAAAAATGATTGTTGGGCAATCAAAAATGAGCAATAAAGGGCTTTGTGTGTTAAAAGTACCCAAATCCAGCCATTTTGTCGCAAAAAGTACCCATGTCCAGGTATTTAGCCACAAAAAGTACTTAAATCCAAAACTAATTTTCTCTTTTTCTTCGGAATAAAGGATTATTTTTCCACAAAAAGGGTTTATCTGCTCTGTATAGCCCCTGGAACCAGCAACGGGCTCCATAGTATGCCACCTTTAAAAAAAAAGTATCTGCAGCATGTTTTGAAAACTTTGATCCTCAATATCTCAAAAGTGTTATTTTGTGACTAAAGTACTTCTTGCACTCAGGTCTTCAATTATTCGTGCCCCTGGTCCTGCTTCTGTGATCTCTCCCTCTGCTTTTGTAGTCTCCACCAACGCAGGGTCGGCCTCCGCGGGGTCATCGTCCACCAACGCGGGGTTGGCGTCTGCCCCTGCTGGGCCTGGATCAGTGTGCAGCATTGAAATTAGCACTGGGTTTTTTTTTAATCCGGTAGCTCCTCTGGTAGCATCACCACCCACCTGTCTGATAGTATCACTTGCTACTCCTCTGTCAGCACCACTGGCTGTACCACTGAATCAAAGATGTGTGCAGTGTCATTTTGCCAAATACTAGTGCCAACGCGCATATGCTTCCATCAGTCATCCATTTTACCAAAAGGAAGATTGTTTTGAGCAATGGTGAGAATCACCCCCATTGTGTTGGGGCTGTTATTGTTGGTTCACGTGTACCGACCGATCATTGCACCTCCATTTCACCAAGACTATTTCGACTGAAAAAGATGGCATTCCATTAGGATGTAAGCAACTGAAGGTGTGAAAGAAGTCCAGGAGTGTCCACAAATTATCGATTCATAATTCAAATCCAAATGATTATATATATATATATATATATATATATATATATATATATATATATATATATATATATATATATATATATATATATATATATATATATTCGCAGAGTTCCCGCCCGACAGGCGATCTTGTTCCAAGTGGGCAACACATTCTTCTGACGTATACCTTTATTTGGGCGGTGTATAGGAAACTGACAGCTCTGAAAAGGCCAAAAAAACCCATGAAGCTATGTACATGAAGCAAAAACAAACCCACTGCTTATAATTTAAAAACACCTCACAGTACTGGAAAACGAGGGGACAGATATACTGCACTGTAAATTGTGGAGAATTGTAATACCCTTCCCCACCTGGAGGCGGCGCTACACGGTACACATTTACATAGAGAATTCACATCCCTCTCTCTCTCCCCCCCAAGACCACCGGCAAACATAAAAACACCCCGACACATTAATTGGGGTCATGCTGATTCAGGTCTGGATGCAATTGGCCCACAACTGTAGGAGGAGTAGCGCGACAAAAAAAAACAAAACACAAACACTGGTCTGTGAATTACAGTAAGGATACGGGAAGAAAGGGGAAAGTGATTGTGAATTTAACGTTCCGTCTTTATTTCCTTTTAATATCGTTCTTAACAAACTGGAACAGGAACAACGCAGGCATGAGAGGCCGAATGGCCTTCTGATGCACCAAAGTTCCCTGTATATCTTTGTGTAACATTGTGAAGCACAGGAAGAAATGGGGAGGGGAGGACAGAGAGTTAGAGGTGATGGTGCATGGAGTTGGAAGAGGGGGATTGAGATGTTGGGAAGGGGGAGGGAGGGAGTGAGGACTTTGGGGTTGGAATTGGGGTTGAGTACTTGGGCTTTGGGGCAGTTGAGGACTTGAATAAAGGGAACCTGAAGTCACATTTGACATTATGCAGAAATTATATAAGTCCGAGAGAGTCCCTTTGGGACTTTTGGGTCCTCGAGATATTTTGGGTCCTTTGGATCTTTTGGATGTTTGGGGTCCTCAGCCTTTTGGGTCCTTGGGGTCTTTTTGGTCCTCTTGGTTAGTTGGGTATTTTAGGACTTCGGTGTCTTTTTGGTACTGGGGGTCATTTTTGGGTGTTTTGGGCC
>NC_140975.1:50947133-50964633 GCF_056783735.1 Eptatretus burgeri | reverse complement strand
GGGCGTTTATAAGCATTGAAATGTACCTAGCGATTCGCAGCTATGATGAACAGGCATTTGATAATATGAGTGAGCAAAGTGAAACAAAAACTTTATAGTTTAGAAATCGTTGTGACCTGTTCCAAGTCAGGGCAACATTGATCAGCCCAAAAAACATGGTGCCTTCGGACCCCAGCGAGGTTACCGAGGATACGCCTGAAGACCTCAAAGAGAGCGGTGACTGAGGATGTGCCTGGTAAAGGATATAATTAAATAGGCCGTTAATTACCTCCAAAAGGGTGTTTTAATTAACTCAAACACCCAATTTTCAGTCCTGTACTTCCTTAGAGTTTTCTTCGTCAGCATGCAAAGTTTCAGGCTGCTCGGTTTTATAGTTTTGGAGTTATGGAGGAGACACACTGACACACTGATTGACATACAAGCATGCGCGTGCGCACACACACACTGACTTTTATTAGTATGTATGTATGTATGAATATTAATTGAACCACGGACTGTGATAAGAGTCTTACCAAGTCGTAGGACACGTGTATCTCCTGGCAAGCCCACTGGGATGGAAGTAAGCCTTCTATTGTGACAATCTGCAGTAGAACCACCAGCTCTGGTGAGCTCAGAGCAGTTGCAGGGTGCAACGCATGGCAGCTTTGAATTGCAGTGACCACGAGACAACAGAGTGACCTGTATTATGGCAAAGATCAGCGAGTGCATTCGACCCCACCTGTGGAAGAGGAGAACATGACAAAAATGTTATAATACACCAAATGTAGTTGATTTTTGAGGGGGATTAAATGAAAATGATCTATTGGCAATCTTGTTTCCAACTATTCTTTTCAGCCACGTCTCGCATGCTCTAAAAGAGCTTGGTCTTCTTGGTCTTCTTGGTCTTCTTGGTCTTCTTGGTCTTCTTCTTCTTCTTCAGCCAAAACCTTTCGGACTCGGCTCTTTTATATCGAGGATCCGGATCTCCTTAAATACTAAACACCTGTACACATCCTCGCATCGAGGGTGCCTTTTGAGAGCATCTATCATGAACTTTTAAATATATTCGGACATTTGCTTTAAAGTTTCGAAAAGTTCATGTTACTATTTAAAGTTTATTCCATTTTATGCATTGTAATTTCGTAATATACACTATTTTCTCGTCATGAACGACGCTCGTCCAAGGCGGGTCTCGCTATTGGCTCCGTCAAGGCACGTGACGAAATATCAGAAGTTGTTGTTGTTTTTTCTTCTTCTTTCTTCTTCTTCTTCTTCTTGTTCTTGTTCTTATTCTGGTGAAGACAAAACCTTTAGGATGCGGCTCTTGGACACATTTGTCCTTGTTTATGTACAGAAGCCAAGCTCTTCCATGAGATTACCAAATTAGGTAAACAAAAAAAGATGTGATCTATCCAACCAACACCATAGCAATTCGTTTTTCTCCACAAAGGTTCATGGAAGAGTTGGAATTTTCAAAATCAAGATAATTGTGTTGGAGTATTATCCATTGAGCGAGGGACTCTTGATCATATAACATCATGAACAACCCAAGCATCACCCACCTCCCCCCCCCCCCAACCTTTGCAAAAAAGTTACTTTTTATGTAATGCCAAAGAAAATGTTTTGAATTATCTTTTCTGCCACGACTCAAACCTTTTCCTTCTATAATGAACAGGATGCAATTCCTTATTGAAAAATTGTTCGCAAGGTGTTTACAAAAATACTAGTTTCTCCTTTTTTGTGTTCCTTGTAATCTAATTTATATAAGGCTCATTCTAACCACTGACTCACTGACTGATATTAAAGATCAGTACCTTCCGGGTGACGGAGAAGGCTGAAATTTTACGTGCTGATGAACATTGAAGCTGATACCCTGAGAAAAATCAGAACCGACAGAAAGTGTCGGCAAATGAAAATATAAATAAATTTTAAAAAATGCAGGTGAGTGACCCGAGGCAATGGAGAAGCACGGTAATTTTGCGTGCTCATAGACATCGAAGCTGATACACCAGGAAAAATCACAGAACCATCGGAATGCATCTGTAAATTCAATCCCATATCTTCAATTCCATTCTTCCCTCCAGGCTTTCAAAACAGCTGTACACCATCACCTCTTATCTTCTCCCATCCAAAACCTCAATCTTTTCTACCTCCGTTAATCCACTACAAACCCACCTCCTTCAAATTCCCTGCTTTCCTTCCTGAAAGTCCCTGTAATGTCCATCTTGTTTACCCCATGTTCCCTGCCAGGGTTTATTCCAAGGAAAATTTACAACTGCACAAACTCTGATGCGAGGCAGGGGCGGGAAAAAATGGAGGCTGTGAAGCAGCCGAGCACGACGGCGTTTGACAGTGACATTGACAAGCACATGATGGAGGTACTGGTGCCCTTCTTGAAGCTACAAGATGCTGACTGACATCAAGGCTGTTCATCAGCTGATATGTCCAAATTTGGACCTTGAGGAACTCGGTATGGAATACCAAGATGTTGTGTCTTCTGGACAAGGAAAAGACTTAACTCTCAACAAGCTGGTAAAGTATCTGGTGTCTAAAGAACTGTTTCCAAATCTGGTGAAGGCATTAAGCAAAGTTGTGGCTGCCAAGCCTCATTCAGCAGATGTTGAGCGTCTTATAAGAAGCAGCAATGCTATGAAAACATGTGAAAGATCAAGAATATTAGTGGAGACGGAAAATCTGTATTTGTACATACATTACAACATGCCACCATTAGACGCATTTGATCCAAGGGAGGCGGTTATGATTTGGCTGTCATCAAAGGCACGCAGAAACAAAAGCCATGACAAAGCAAAGTTTCAAGTTCACTTCAAGGGAGTTTTCACAGAAGCAGAACACAAAGTAGAGGATGACGAGCCTGACGAGGTGGAGGTACCACCTAAGAAGGTCAAGAAATTCTAACTTCTTACAGTTTTGCTTACTTGGACAGGTTCAAATGTTCATTTTCGTTAAGTTCTACAGATTTTGTTTAATCTTACTCATGCCAAAGACAGCGAGCGAGTTGGACTTACCTGAAACTTGGTTCTAATGTTAGTCATAGTCAACCTCAGGCTCAGGTTTATGATTTTGTTCTTTGTGTGACTATGAGCATGCACTTGTGGTTTCACATCTACTGTAAATACGTTTGATAATCCTCACTGTTTAAGATATAATTTGTAATGTGAAATGTGGTAGTCTATGTCATATATTATGATTAATGTAATATGTATGATTGCATTATATTGTAAGGTGAATAAAAAAAATAAGTTTTGGTCAGCTATCAGACTATCAGTGACGTCTATTGTGGTTCCTTCCGAGTTTATGACACCCAAGCCATGCAAATTCAAACAAAGAACAAATTGACAACTGCACATTTTGAATTTACAACTGCTCAAAAGGGGTACAACTGCACGTTTGAATAAACCCTGTTCCCCGCCCCACCCCTCTCCCTTCCACAGATCTCCAAATGTCTCTGTTCCCCACCGTTTTGTCCTTCCCTCTCCCGCCCCTCTTGTTTCATGCCCCCCTTGTTGTGCATTGTGTGTTAGCTCTCATTTGATCCTCGACAATGTCAAAAAGCCTCGACAATACAAAAATAATAAATAAAAATATATAAACAAATGAAAAAAATAAATGCAGGTGAGCGACCCATGACAATGGAGAAGCATGGTAATTTTGTGTGCCGACAGACATGTAAGCCAATACACTGGGAAAAATCACAAAACCATGGTAAAGCATCCGTAAGTGAAAATATAAATAAATGAAAAAAAACATAAATGAAAAATTAAATGCAGATGAGCAACCCAAGACAATAGAGAAGCACGGTTCATTATTGCTTACAATGTGTGAGCACACCCCGCTAGTATACTAAAATATGTACACTACGGGTATGTGCTCATATTTATCAAATGGGATGTACTCTTATAAAGGACAAATCATGCTTAAATCAATGATTCATTTTCTTTTGTGAAGCACATGGCTGTAGAGTAGCATCATTGACTGAGAGCACAGCTGTGCCGTTGATGCGGTGCCTCCTGTAGGTCAGGACAGGAATTTGTAATTTGTTCATGGTTCTCGTGCTAGCTCTCCTCCACTTCACGAAAGACACCACAGGATCTTTAACATCCACCAACTAATGCTGGCAGACAGGATTCCCATTTAACATCCATCCGAAGGACGGCACACACATTGATGAATCACCCTGCCTGTGAAACACCAGGATGACAGTTTATAGTTGGGTCAGGATTCAAACCCAGGTTAGACAGCTGAGAGGCAACTTACACATACCTCTAGGCCATCTTATCAGCCCAATCAATGATTCATTCAACAAGACTTTTAGATAAATAACCTTAAATAGTAAACAGCATTAACATTTGGTTTTATCTAATTCTGCCAAGAACAAATGATTCTCCTGATCCAAGTCCAAAAAAATTATCATAATAAAATTTAAACTCTTATAGTGAGACCCATACAAAAATACTATCATATAATAGACCATGGTAAAGTAAATCGTTTCGTGAAAATATTACTGATAACAACATCAGAGTTACCAGTAATGGAGGAATATCAGTAATGGAGGAAACAAAGAAGGCCTACACAAGGTAAGCATTCAGATTCTTATATGTGTACAATTTGTGAATGTCTTTATAGTTGTGGAGGAACCTTGTGAAGACCTTCTTGGGTTGGTTTGTGCAGCTTCTTCGGCGAGAGGAGTGTGGGAGGTATCAATTATTTATATAATCCTAACTACCTGGGTTTACTTGATCAGGTGAGAGTTGATTGGCTATTCCCTTCATTCACAGGTGAGAGACGTGGGTGGGTCTTTCTTTATTTTTATGTTGACTGCTTTTGACGTTTGCACATGGTACATGGTTGGGATCCTCACTGGTATGCATTGCTGTCTGTGCTATCGCTGATGATTCGGCCAATAAGTGATGGAACTGGTCCAGTAGCTGGAGGGGGTGTGTGGCATTGGGATTCTCATGTGTGCACTATGTGTGAACGTCTTTATAGTTGTGGAGGAACTATGAGAAGGGTTCAAAATATATATATATATATATATATATATATATATATATATATATATATATATATATATATAAATATATACATACACTTATGAAAAGCTCGGAGGATGAAGAGAGACGCTTTTTATCCCCCACAGTTACAGCGAGCTGTACACAACTGAGGTTTACAGCGGGGTCTTCACTTCATAAAGGCACCATGAGTGGGTAAGTATTGTAATAACTTTGTGACGTGGCGGGTCGCCAATCGACCGTGAACACCAATAACTCGACCACGTGACTTTGGGTCCTCCGTCTAATCCCGTTTACCTAAAGGTCACGTGATCGAATTGCCCGGGTACATACCCTCAGTACGCACTTGATTAAACCGGATCACCTTACCAAATCAGATGCAGTCGAGCGGAACTGCCAAGCACGTACCGGCTAGGAAACAGATCATTGGAGAATAATGTCCAGGCTAAACTAGGGTGTGGGCCATGCCCGACCAATGGAAGAAAACAGGAAAACGAGCTGGGAACATTTCTGTACAACACATTTATTTACAACGAAGCGAGGAAAGGTATGTGGCACAGTGAATGGGATTTTATTTTGATGTACATCAGGGGATAGCAAGGAATTTGTGGGGTGTGGCAAAAGACAACTTGCAAAAGAGGACACAGAGCTGGATTATCCTGACTATCTTCTCCAATCGTAATCTAGGACAGGTGCTATCACACACACACACACACACACACACACACACACACACACACACACACACACACACACACACGGAAAGTTAGATAGCCATGAAAGTGAGAGGAAGGTGAAGATGAGCACCCTCTAAATACCTGATGCGGTCGGCTGACCAACTCGGCCCAGGACGCTTAGGGGAAGGTAGGTGGAAAGATACTGGTGTCTATGGTGTGGCAGTGGGAGTTAGGATGTATGCGGCGTGAGGGATGAGGGATGTGATGTCATGGCAGAGGAAAATATGATTGCGAATTAGTAACGCATTCTTCTTTGTGCGTCCACTGTAGACAGGATAGAGTGGTGTAGAGAGAGAGAGAGAGAGAGAGAGAGAGAGAGAGAGAGAGAGAGAGAGAGAGAGAGAGAGAGAGAGAGAGAGAGAGAGAGAGAGAGAGAGAGAGAGAGAGAGAGAGAGAGAGAGAGAGAGAGAGAGAGAGAGAGAGAAGAATAGATGTGTGAGAAGGAAGATCCCTAACCTAACCGTGTAAAGGTCTGTATGTGTAAGCGTGTACCTCGTGGGACGCTCCGCCTGAGCGTTCCAACCTCGTGATATGGAGCGTTATCTCCTGCCTGTTTATTCGCCGGAACTCGTGACAACATGCGCTCCACACTGGTTCACCCTCTGTGGCCGCTCGTGAGCCTGTCTGGCTTTGTGTGGGTGGCAGCACGTCGGCAGCACAGCAGAGAGTCTACTGCATGCTCTCGAAGGACGGCAGTCACACAGATAATGTTCTCGAAGAAGCTTTTTCATCGGCTCCACGCTACCCCCGTTTATAAGCCCCAGGTGAAGGATGGGGTGAGGACCGCAAAGCAATGCGCTATGGCCCAAATCCCGCTCCTCTATTGGGCCACAATGACAAGCCACGCCCTGCCAGGCTCCGGGACCGGAAACCGGCTCAGATGCCCATCGGCTTCAGCACGGTTCGGAGCTCCTGACTTAACATGGCGAGCATGCTCCATGAGCCGGCACCCCGGCCCCAAACGTGCACCGAGTGTAGCCTGTATGTTGGATGGTAGCGGACTTTCTCCGCCACCCACGGGCTCCTTCACGAGCCAAAATTCACATCCGGGACCTGACCTAAACTCCCCGATCGCCCTTCACACGACCCCTCCTCATTGCTTATTGTCTTGCCATGGTCTGATGACTGAATGGGGGCTTTAATAATTCTGGACACTCACCCGGGGCATTCCCAGTGAGATGCGGTGGACCTATATAGCGTCTGTAGCATGGTCAAGCATTGCACAGCACCAAGGACAATGGCCAACACCGCGTGATGCTCGAAATAGAGTGGCGAATTGTAGCAATGCAGAGGTACGAGAGGGCACGGGAGTATTTTATCCTGTGTGTGGGAGGCATTTGTGGTCAAAGTGGTGAGATTTGGTGAGTGAGGTGTGGGTTAAGGTGAGGTGCCAGCTGGGAATTGGCACGCAGATTTGAATGGAAAATGGCATGGAAATTCCTGGGGAAGGCTGTCTTGTGTGCAACGGAGATGATCTGAGCCACGGGAGGCAACGCAGTGTGCCTACTAAACAATTGTCTGTTGAATGGCATGTGTGCTTGCTTGCTTGTTTGTGTATTATGGCTCAAAGGAAAGGGTACGGATCAAAGATATATTTATTAGACCGAAAAACGAGTCCCATGCAATGCAACTCGTCCCGTTAACCCACTAGACATGAGGGAAGGACTAAGTACACGAATCCTAATGAAATAACTGCCTGGGGACCACTGTATGTTGGGTGTGATTGCCTTGGAGGCATACGGTTTTGCAGAACTGCAACAATATTATATATATATATATATATATATATATATATATATATATATATATATATATATATATAAAAATACATGATGCATATATTGATGAGGTGGTATGTTGTGGTGCATCACTTTGTGTCAAGCTGTTGCATTTTGAGGGAGAGTGTGGAATAATTTGGAATAAACATCAAATTAATAATGCTAGCAATAACATAGAATGTAATAATATATAACACTATTAAACGGCAGACTAGCTCAGATGAAGTCATTGAAACAAACACAAAAACAACACAGTCTGTGAAGTCTTCTCCACTGCTACACTGCCAACCACAACATCAGTCAGCCTCAATGACTTTCGAAGAGATTTTTGGCAGGATTGTGAGCCCACCCCCTGGGGGAAAAGAAATCAATCCATGGATGCGTTTCTGGCTCATTTGTCATCATTTCTATTTTATAAAAAGTTTTAAAAACAAAATCAACTAGTATTATCACATAGCTAAGGAAATGTACTTCAGCCACAAGACCAAAGTACATGGTCAAACAAAAGTTGTCAAACTTATACACATGAATCTTGGCCGAAAGAGCAAGGCTCATTGTCATACAAAAACACATACAACCTTGGCCACATGGCCAGAATGCCTGGTCATTCCATTGATTTTATGAGTTTGGAGCTAAGTTGAGAGCAGAGCAGCCTTATTTTATAAAAAGGTTTAAAAAAAAAAAAACACTTTGTTACAAAGCCACAAAACATTATAACAATAACACTAAAGCTTGTTCTCTGACACCTCTTTGTGGTCTTGCACCGTCTTTTTTTTTCCTTGCTTTGTCCACCTCTCCCACCCCCCAGGTATCTGCAGGGCACACATGGTCCAGCATCAACCCCCCTTCTGGTGAAATTCCCCAAATCCTGAATTACTGCTTGCCTCCACTCACTTGTTCCTCTTTTTCCCACCTGCGGAACCAATTTACACATTCTCTTCAATCTCATCCTCCCCTTAGGGTCTTCAAGACAACTTTTCACCACCATCTCAGATCATGCCCCACTCAAAATCATGATCTTCTCTACCCCAGTAAAACCCCCACCCTGCCCCACCACCAAGCCCACCTCCTTCCAAATTTCCAGTTTTTCCATTCTGTGAGTTTCTTTTTGTACCCATCTTGTTCACCCCATGCATCCTTCACGACCGCTTATTCCTTCACACACCCATCATTTGTCTGAGTCTCCCTCGATTTTTGTCTGTCAACCTGGTGTTGGTGTTTCCACCCTCTCTCGACTGTTCCTTTTGTTGTATTCGGCATCCTGATCTGTTCAGTGTTCTAGTTCTAGTTCTTCCATAAACCTTGACCTCCACGAAAAAAATACATGACGTCATTCAACTAACATGATGGAAGACGATAAAGAGAAAGAGCGAAAGAGCGAGGAGAAAAGAGGGAAAAATGGCAACGTACTGATGTTGGGGCCACAGTTGGAGAGAATAGGCAAGGACAAAAATGAACTTGAACATAGGATAGCGACTTAGGAGGGGAACAATCACAGTATCCCACAAGGAATGGGGTTGGGTGATGGAGGATTCATGGGGAGTTGAAAAGATCAAGGGCAGGAGTGCGTAACGACGTGAGATGGGGGTGCACTCTTTTATTTTGAAACAGCCATAGAGGGCCGAATGCGAATGAAATCATTTTTATCCCCCGCCAACCAACGAAGTTGGCGGGGGATATAGAAATAGGTTCCGTCCGTCCGTCCGGCCGTCCGTCCGTCACATTTCGTTTCCAGAGATTAACTACAAATCCCCTCAAGATATATTTAAGAAATTTGGTGCACATATCAAGCAAGTGGTGAACTGGTGCCTTTTGATATTTTCTAATTGATATGTCATGCAAAATGGATGTCATGTAGCGGATAGAGAATCACCTTAAGATAATGCATATCAAATCTCATCCAGTTCCATCAACTGATGACTACTCGGTATTTGAATGAAAAGTACTGAAAATGCGGTTTGAAATCGGAAATCCCCAAAGTTCGAGGGGGTGCAGTGGGTGAACAAAGATCTAAATAGAAAATCCGGCTCGATAGTTTGTGCACAATGTATTCCAGACGATTAGTGTGAATTTTCATGACCATCCGACAATAACCCAAGGAGGAATAGCATTTGGTGCGAAGGCACCTCCAGCTCTCGCATATTATCTATTTTTGCACTAAATGACCTTTGACCCCTGACCTAAGCGAAATCGGTCAATATGTCCTGAGGCAAAGTTGTAGTACTCATTGAGTACCATGAACCTGCAAAGTTTCATTCGTATCGATGCACTCACCTGGTCGCTAGGGGGCCTTCAATTTTCGCCAATTTTCGCGCATACCCTAATTGTAGGGGGCGCTGCAGGTAAAGTATTCCATATATCACAAAAACGGAATAAATTTGATAGAGCATCACCGGTAGATCATTCATGCTAAATTTCATAACCCTACGTGGGATAATGGCTTTCGGAATTGATTTCGCGGGAACGGTACCGATTTTGAAGGTTTTTCGGTTGTTGCTAGGGAACCAAAGCGTCCCTAGCAACCATCACAATTTCCAAAGCACTAGGTCATAAGATGCATCTACCACCTGAGTTTGGTCAAAATCCGCCCACGTTTACTACCAATTATGCTGATGACAAACGAACAAACATCCAAACAAATATCCAAACAAAGACAGAATTACTGACAATAAGGGTCACCTATTTCGGCGACCCAATTACTGACAATGAGGGTCACCTATTTCGGTGACCCAACAAGACAGGGGTGAAAACATAAGCTCCGTCCACTTTTTTGTCAAATGTAATAATTGTGGGGATACACACAATGATTTTATAGTAGGATGGGTTTTTTAACATAAGGGAGCTCCTATCACTTAATTAAGGGAGTTTTGAAGACAATTGATGTTTGAAATAATGCAGGAAAAGTTATGAATGACGTTAACAGTAAAATAATCAGAAATTTGTAAATCCAATAAATACTCGATTCCGATCACAACGGACAAGATGGAAGTAAATTTCCGAAAAGGGAATTATAAGAGGTTTCTTGAGATTTGCAATTATTATGAGCATCAACCCTTTAGGTGGATATCACAATGCTTTTCAACCACAATATCAGATAATCAATCGTCCTTATTATTGATGTAGTACATTTGTAACAATACTTACCCACTCATGGTGCCTTTATATCGTGAAGACCCCGCTGGTAAACCTCGGCTGTGTGCAGCTCGTTGTAACCGTGGTGGATAAAAAGCGTCTCTCTTCATCCCCCCAGCTTTTCATAAGTGCCTGGCAGGCCGGGTGTTGGCTCGACCCTGTTGGCCGTCCAAGCATAATATAAACATGCCAAGAGAGGGGCACTCGGGGTGGGAATTGCTGAAATGGAAAAGCTATAAATGAGGAAAACCAAATTTATCAGTTGAATAACAATCGTGTTCTTTCTTTCGATACCAATCCATGAGCATCGTTGAAATACTCGACAAAAGAGGTTGGGAGTGTCGATGGTGGAAGAGTGAGCCGGTTTGCCTGTTAGTGTTGCCAACTAAACCCCTGCAGGTTCACAATGTAGGTGTACCAAAGTTCATAACCCCATATTCCATGTGTTGGTCCTTTGTCAACTAATGTCCTTGCAGTTCATATAATAGCAAGTTGATGTCTATTAATGACTTTGTTGGTCATGTGATTTTTAAGGCAAGCTCCACCATGAATGACCCTTTAATCAATGTAAAATAAATAAATAGATCCACGAATGAGTGAGAGCTACGCAGTTTGGCACTACATTCGACATTTCAAAACTCAAGTTCACAGCCAAAGTTTCAGTGCTTTCCAGAGTTTGCAGTAGCTGGTCATGGAGAAATTATTTTGTTTGCATCTCTCATACCCCTCTCCAGCTCTGGGTTCATCACACTGAGACTTGAGGTTTAAACAGCCTCGAGCAGAGTGAAAAGCAAACAGCAGCAATCGCAGCCGCATAACCACAAATAAACCTCACAAACCTGTAACATGAAAAATAAAAAGCAGCCTTTTAAACCCAGGTCTGGAAAGGTCATCATAATTTGTCCATCTTTATAACCACAAGATGCAAATCACGTTGGAAAAAAAAATAATAAAGTTCACACACACACACACACGCACGCACACACACACACACATGCACACACGCACACACGCACACACACACACACACACACACACGCACACACACACACACACACACACACAATTGGGGTTACGGGGAGGGTGTTATAAGAGAAGGGTGCGGTAGTAAACAGGTTACTTCGATTCCCTCAACTTTATCCTTTTCCCCTCCTTGTTCCAAAAAAACACCAAAAAACTTTTCTTCACTCCAAAAAAACCATCAAAACTAGAAGGGCACTCTTTGACATTGTGATGTCACCAGATATGTCTCTGCCCAGATGATGACATCATTATACATATTTGCACCAAGTTTGATTTAAATCCCTGCACCCAGATTCAAAATATTTAATAATTCTGGTTGCCAAACCATGCGTCTGATGAGGTTGAAATTCAAAACGGATATTACGCAATCCGCATGACTACTAGATCATAACTGACGTTTCATATCGATCAATGAAGCGGTTCAAGAGAAAGATTTTTTTTTAAGATTCTGGTCAAACCAATATGGCTGCTAGACCATGTGACCTATAAATAATTAGTGAACACTCTGGTATCACCAAGGATTTGGGAACATGTAAGTGAAGTTTCTCCTTAATCTGTCAAGCTGATTTTAAAGTTTTTTATTTTTATTTTCAAGGTAAAGGAGCTGGTATGAAGCTGGTACAAAGGGGGTGCAACAAAGGGGGAGTCCATAAGTGTGGTGGCATGCTGCTGCAGTGAATGCAGTTCAACAAAATAAAACAAACAAAACCACCATGATAACTGGAACTGTGTCACCTGGCATGAGGCTGCAGCAAGTAGCAGTCCACAGAACAGGTGTGGGTGGAACACAGGTCACGGGGAAAATGGTGAAGTGAGATGAGTGATGTCTTGATGTCTTGAGTGAACAGCCTTGATGGTCCTGTGGCAGTGGCGAGACAAAGCAAAACAGCAAGGCGAACAGCAAACAGTACAAAAAAAAAAAAAGTAATCCAGGTAATGCCAAACACCAGGTCCGACCAACATGGTCAGCCAGTCCCTGGTGTGCACATACCTGGGGCAGTGGCGGTGGTGCCGGGAGAGAGAGCTCAAGGTTGGCCCACCTCGTCCGCACCCATATACACGACCCTAGCACCCCCCCCCTCCTTTTACAATTCGTCGCTACATCCCTTCTCCTATATCCCACTATCCCCATTGCCAAATTCGTACCCAATCCCCACAAGGCTCCATGGGAAGGAAGAGCCGAACTACATGCAATCTTACACTTACCTCGCGACAAGTCTCGTTCTCGAGTCTGACAGGAGGGCAAGTCCAGCAGCCGGTGATTCATCCCGACAGTGGATGGTGCGAAGGGGTCTTCATCAATCCTAACTACGCTAATATTGTTACACTTTTAAACTTTCCCCGGGGTTATACCTTGCCAAGAGGCTTTGTTAAACTATGGGGTTCTAAAAACCCAAATTCCCATCGCCTACGTGTTGGTGCTCTCACCGTACCACCTTGCCCACAAAATTTTCTTTCTGTGCCATCGCACAATTTCGTGGCTGGGTAGTGTGCGCTGGTGCGTGCCGCCGATTTTTTTTGGTCAAATCTGTGGTAATTACCTCCCAGTCTATCTCAGCTCGGAAAATGCCAGACCAATGGAAAGAAAGGACAAACACGGACAGGTTGGAAGTCGACAAATGATTTACTAATAATAAAATAAATAAATGAAAAGAACTTTTTATTTTCTGAGGTAAATCAAGAATGAATTTCAAAGCAAAATCAATCAAAATGCCAGGAAAGTGCAGATGCTTATCGGGGGGGGGGGGGTTGACTTACAGCTACACACAGACAAGGGTACCCAACAGATCAATCAGGGGGGAGGGAGGGGGAGAATCGTCTCGCTCACCAGAAAGTCGTCCGTGAGGCGAAAACATCCTGAAATGTGTGTGTGCGTGTCACGTCCGTCGCCAGCACCCAGCTTTGCTGTGCACCCTCTCGAGAACAGCCTTGAACATCAGTCAAAGTCTGGAGGGCACCGAGATCGTCCGTCACGGGTTTAGACCCTGGTGTTGTTGGTGATCGACCCGTGCCTCACTTGTTGGCGGCGCTGCTCACACCCACACGCGCACCGCACACTCACTTGCCAAAGCACTGGGAAGGGCGAATTGTCTCGTCGGCGCTGGTCAGACACCCGCTTCTTGCTCGCTTCTCTCGCCCTTTGCTTTTTCCTCTCTCCTTTCGCTTTTTCTTTTTCCTCTTTCGCTTTTTCTCCTCACGATTTTCTCCTCACGCTTTTCTCTTCAGACTTTTTCTCTTCAGAACGTACCTCTCGCTGGTTTCTATATCCCCGGGCCGTCTCCACAGGGTGCTATCCGCCCCAAGCTCACCTCGCCCCACTGGGGCACGGTTACCATGACGACCCGTGTGCTCTCAAAAAAGGCGGGCGTCGGAGCTCACGAAAGATTGCCACTGAGGAAGAATGAGGGCGGGCTTCAGAGCTCGTGAAAGAATGTTGCTGAGGAAAAATGAGGGTGGGTTCCAGAGCTCGTGAAAGAAATGTGTGTGAACGTGTCTGTCGTAAAGAAAAAAGCTTCCCATAAGAGAGGGGATCCATCCTTTACCCTTCTCAACGCATCACATTTGAGATCCCATTAGACATGAGGATGGGGCTAATCTGAACATGCATTTAAGGAAATAACTGTCTGAGGACCTGGATGTGTGGATGCATTCATCAGACCGGATTCTGAAATCCGTAACAATATTATCTTGCAAAACGATGCATTTTGCAAGAGCACCCAGGCTTTGTTGTGTGTCACGAGAGAAACTTTTAATTTCAAATACTTTCGTCAATTTAATCAATACACTGCATTTGGACTTGCAATTTTTAATGCTTTTGATTTGAAAACTACTTCCATAGTGTCAAACCCCTACATGTCAGTCCCCTCCTCCCCCCCCCCATCTGATTTCCCCTCGTCCAACCCTGTCTCTGCCTTCCCACTCATCCCATCCCATCTCAGCTTCCCCCCTCATCGTGCTCCCTCTCACTTCATCCCTTCTACCCTCTCAGCTTTGCCCCTACCCCATACCCCCCAAGTTTCGTCCCAGACCCGCACCCCCCTTCACCCACACAGCTTCGCCCCTGCCATACACCACCTGAGCCCTGAGGTGTATGCACTGAACGCTGCAAGGTTTTATGGCTCGGCTCGTGTGTGAAAGACATGTAAGAAGTCAGTTCTACTGGCTTGGTCAGTGCTCATTCTACCTGACAGTTCTGGGAGTGCCGCGCGTGGTGCCTTTTGCGTCACCAGTACGTGAGGGAAGCCTCTTCCACATGGCATGTTAGGGAGTGCCCTGTTTAGCACCCTCACGTTCCGCTTGGTAGCGTTGGGAAGCCCCCCTCACATTCTGCTCCGTAGCATCTCTGGTGTTCACACCCGGCCCCCATGCCAGGCCTCCTCCCCTGGACCGGACTACACCAGATCTGCATGCAAACTGTTTGCATGCGAACTTTCTCAGGACCGGACTCACTTTGCCCCTGACTCAGACTGTGCCAGATCTGCACATCAACTCCACTCCAACCACTGATCTGTCTGATTTATTGATTTATTGTCCCCAGCACGGTGTCTCCAATCACATTCTCTTGGCGACCACCCGGTTGGCTGAGGACCGCTGCGATCCAGCAGCTGAGATTAGTTACCGGAGCGTCGAGGGGAGGGGGAGGTCAGGAAGCACGTTTTTTTTTATTAGCTTTGGCTGGGATGCTGGAATGGCGACGACTATCTGGTCGAAACCCAGGTGAGGTGATGTGGTTTGAGAAAGTGTCTTTGGGAATGAAACATGAGAATGGACATTCGAGTCTGAGTGTTGGAAAATAACAGTTTGAGAATGGATGTTTGAAAAAGGTGGCCCGTTCGGGGAGGTCCATAAAAAGACGACACCATCTTGAGTCTTGAGGGGAGTTCTTTGGAGGAGTGAGTTGGTTGGTGTGCGTCATGTGTTCTGAGCTGGAGTCTGAGTTCAGTTCACTTCAGTTCACTTCAGAAGGAGTTCAGTTCTGCGTGTGGCATTCGAGGGTGTTCGTTGGAGGTTTATTGGAGACGGGGCATTCGTTGCTGTAGTCTGGGGCGTTCGTGGAAGTTTTGCTGGGTCCTGTCCGCAACCCTGACCCCCGCCCTGGGACTCCGACTACTCCTCTCAAGTTCCTCCACAGACACGAGCCCCACACATCTGACTGTGGGCCAGTTTGCATGCCATTGGCAGGTGCCGCACCACGGAGCACCCCATCCCTCCAACGTGTAGGTACCCCGCCGAACCACGACCCCAGCTCGTCTCTCTCCCTGGCTGTGGGGGTCCTAATAAAACACCTGTTTGATTTTCGTCTGCGTGTGTGATGCCGTCTCTTAACTAGAACTGCTTTAGTGTTTATTTCTGATCATTGTGAATTCTTTCTTGTATATTCCGCGACAATTCTTGCTCTGTGTCCTTCCAATTGTAAATAAACCATTATTAGAAATGTCCCCAGTTCGTTTCCGTCCTTTCTTTCATTGGTCCAGCATGGTTCGGATCTGAGTTTTAGCCGGGTCTTTGTTCCCGTTAATCTGCTCGTCCGAGCCAGCACGGCTTTGGCAGTTCTGCTCGACTGCACCCCAACCGGAGTTGGTAGTCGGTAGTTGGAACTCTACCACAGTCGGTAGAGTGACCCGGTTCGAGCAAGACGTGCCGAGGGTGTGGATCCCCGGTAGCCGAGACCGCGTGGTTACTTCGGTAAATTGGTTCCAGACAAAAAGACCCTATGCTACGCGGTCTAGATATTGGCATTCCACGGTCGGTTCAGCGACCCGTCGGCTCACGGAATTGTCCAAGAGCGACGGCCTACAATTCCGGGGAGTCTGCTGGGAGACGACATAACCTCCCCCACCTCGCGGTCGTTCTCACCACCGGTCCCTGGCCCGCAACAACATATATATATGTATATATATATATATATATATATATATATATATATATGTATATATATATATATATATATATATATATATATATAATATATGTATAGCTCTTTCTCACCAATGACTCACTGACTCACTGACTCACTGATTCACTGACTCACTGACTGACTCACTGACTGACTCACTGACTGATATTAAAGAACGGTACCTAAATATTGGTCCCAGGTGACAGAAAGCTGAAATTCTGAGTGCCTATGGACATCAAAGCCACTATACTGAGAAAAATGACAGAATCATCCAAAACCATCCAAAAATGAAAATATAAATAAACGAAAATGAAGAATTAAAAAAAAAAAAATTCAAAATGCAGGTGAGAAACCCAGGACAAAGGACAAGCACAGAAATTATGTGCCGATGGACATCAAACCCGATACACTGGGGGAAAAAAATCACAGAACCATCGGAAAGCATCCAAAAATTAAAATATATATAAATGAAAAAAAAAATTCAAGTGAGCGACCTGTGTCAGGTCAGGTATGGGAACATGCACCGGAGCAGCGCATCACTGCGTCCACTTTACACCGGTACTCCAGGGGCCTCTGTCTGGCCATCTCCCAGGAAGATGCCAGGCCCATCCCCATCTCGATGAGATGCTAATCAACTTGCTGCAACCACTTGGCATGTGGTCGGCCTTTTGGCCTCCTCCACTCAAGAAGCTTCCTCAGGAAGAGAATCTGGTGAGCAGGACCAGCGTCAGGAAATCGAGCCGCATGTCCATACAGCCACAGATGACTCTCACAGACTATGCAGGAAACAAATCTCATTTGAGTCACTCTCAGCAACCACTCGTTGGACACAAAATCCAAGCAGGGATAGCCAAGGATTCTCCGAAGAAACCCGGTACCAAAGGAATTAAGTCTTCATCTCAGATCCCTGGTCAGAGTCGAAGT
>NC_140975.1:50869633-50942133 GCF_056783735.1 Eptatretus burgeri | reverse complement strand
GTCTTCTTTCTCACAAGAGAACGTGTAGGCCTTCTTCTCTACAGGGCACATTCTGAATGCTTGGTGTGGCTGCACAGACTCAGGACATGTACGTGTCCCATTAGTCAGTGTTTCGTTTTCTTTTATTCTCAATGCAAGATTGCTTTATGTCTTTTGTGAATGTCCCGTCCCCTCCTCCACCGTCTTCTGGCACCTCGGTGTGATCTTTCCCATTGGGAATCGCTGCACGGGTCGCCAAACATCTGACAAAGGCGTGAGTGGCATTGCATCACTTTGGGTTTACCTCCCTCTACCCTGCCGGGCACACAAGGCCATCAATGTTCACTGCCAGCCTCGCAGCAAGACAAGGCTCCAAGCAGTGCACCGGAGACACAACCATTCGTGTGGCTTCGTCCCGGTCCATAGGCCACAAAGCCTCGTGCGTCCATTGGCGATCCATGCCTCCATGCCTGATCAATCCTCTCCACGATGAACAAGTTGCTTTTGAAGCTCTCATTATCATTCTCGTCGTTAAGGGCATCACACAGTCTGTCAAAGACACGAATATCTGTGGACCATCGTCCCGACAGCGTGCAGGCGGCGAAGCCACTTGGCCACATGATGGCCTCACTGTCCTCCATTGAGCCTCCTCACCTCGCAGAGATTGCCAGTCCTCTAACCCTTCCTGCTTTTTCTCTCCACGCCACCAACATAGAGAACTTGCAATTGCCAGCAGTAGACCCAAGTGGGGAAAACAGTGAGTAAGACAGCGTGACGAGACAATTACATTCCGGCTTCATCGATACCATCGTGTGTCTACATATATGTCAATACAAGTGTGTGTGTGTGTGTGTGTGTGTGTGTGTGTGTGTGTGTGTGTGTGTGTGTGTGTGTGTGTGTGTGTGTGTGTGTGTGTGTGTGTGTGTGTGTGTGTGTTGCTTAAGCCAGCTATCTAGTTTGCATTTGCTTGTAGATGTAAAAGGTCCCCCTGCTTCAAAAAGAGAAGGTTGGTTGTTATGTGCTGGCACCACCATCAACTTCGAAAGTCCTGGGGCTTTGCATCAATATATCCATGCATCAGTGCTGATGTGACCAGTACAGATTGAATTTGGACGTGAATGTCATTCAGACACGTCCTTTCTAAGATGGTGGACTACATCATTCCGTGACTGAAAGATCTGCATGAGATTGTATTCTTATGAAGTTGTTCCAGTGATGGAGTCGTCGCACTGTGGTGTCCAGATGAGTATTGGGACTCCACGGGTGAGTATGAGAAGCAGGAGCAGGGTCCATGTGGGGCATAAGGTATCCATCCATGTTCATTCACTTTTGGCTTTGAAGACCAACTTGTCTGTTGTGATTTTTATCTGTGGATAATTAACTGCTTTCACCAAAAGCTAAATGGACCCCCTTCCAGTGGACTGGACTTTTGAGATTTTTGTGAACCATTTTGATAATTTTCTTCTTCATTAATTTGTGGTCAGAATGACAGGGAATGAACCGCAGGTGAAATTCCCGATCGGGAAGCAAATAAACAACTGCGGTTGTACGCAACGCACGTTTGCCGAAGACTCCGAATGGACGCTCGCTACTGTCCCTTCGCTGCACACCATCTGCCTTGAGCACATTGCGGACAATTTCACTCGTAAGTTTTTCTCCACTTCACGATTACTTTGTGGGATGAATTTCCTCAATTGAACTTCCCAACACACTAACATTGCGGCATTTATACGATAAGAGCTTGAGGATGTGCCATCAATAGGACTTTAAGCTGTATTTTGGTATGCAATATCTCGAGGCTCGTGGAGAAGCTAGAACATAGAATCAATCGGGATGTAACAGAACAAAAGGAAAAGTTGAAAGAGAAAACGGGGGGGGGGGGGTGGGGGGCAGCAACAGCAGGGATGAGGGACAAAATGGAGGGAGACTTTTAAAAATAAGGAATATGGCACAGATTGAGGGCAAAGGGACACAGGTGGAGAACAAGATTGATACAGAAGCAAATTTTCAGGAAGGAAAACCTGGAATCTTGGAAATTGGTAGGCTTGGGAAGTGTTAATGGGGATAGAAAACATCATAGTTTTGGATTGGAGATGATTTGAGATGTTGCTGATCAGCTGTTTTGAAAACCTGGAGGTAAGAATGGGATTGAAGAGACTGCAGAAGTTGGTTCCACAGTTGGGAAAAAGAGGAATGGATGAGTGGAGGTGAGCAGTGATCCTGGATTTTGGGAGTTTCACCAGGAAAGGAATGCTGGCAAACCAAACGCGCACCGTGTAGCAACCTACGATGTAGTCTGTGGGGGGGGGGGGGGGTGTATGGGGTGGCAGAATACGGAAAAGAGCACAGGATGCAAGTCCAGAAAGGAGATGGTAGAAGACGTAGAGATCACCAACGTGTCGGTTGACAGGCCCAACCTGAAATGACAGGCCCATAGACTCAGCTTCATCGCGGGAGATTCCAATGATCTTGAATGCCTTGGTTTCCACTGCATCAAGCTGAACAATGTGTGAGGCATGGGTGCCAGTCCAGAGTGGAGAGCAGTACTCCGTCAATATGTAGACAAAGGCCTTGGAGGTGGATAAGAGTTCAATTGTGCCAACGAAGGACTTTGCTTAACGGAGAATGCCCAAAATTCCCAGACTGGCTTTGCCGGCTAAATAACAAGTGTGGTTTGCGGAAGAAATATCATGGCTGAAAGTGAGGCCCAAAAGTTTGAGCGACTGAACTTCAAGAGATTGTTTCTTCTCGGATTGTCATTTTCAAAACAGTACGTAGCTTGCTTTGCAGAACCTTTTTGGTTTCTCTGAAAAGGTAAAGCTGTTCTTGTTGAGAATAAAGATTGTTTCCTTCTCTTTTTGTAAACCCAAAACACAAATCCGGTTCTGAATTAGGCAATCTCTCTTTGGAATATTTTTAAAAGAGACCTTTAAAATTGTTCTCATTACACTGTTTTAACCTCACTCTGCATCCTCTTCAGACTACGAAGGGAAGGAAACTGTTGTCTTTATTTATTTATTTATTTATGATCCTGTAACTTGAACATTTTTCATATCTTATCACATAATCAGCCATAAAATATTTTGCACAAATCCAAGTTTGTTTTCTGGAGAGAAGGGTGATGGGGCCCACAAAGATGAGCAATCCCAGGACAAGACAACTCAGTCACATTAACAACTGAGCTATCCTGCCTTTGCCCCACCCTTACAAAACCTGGCCATCCATGGAGGGTACGAAATGAATTAGATTATACTCCACTTCCAAGACATGATCATATTTGATGCAACATGTAAAAAGTTTGGTTGCAGGTCGTTATGTTCCCAAACACACATGTCTCCTTGTACAGAAAACCCAATTCTACACAAGCTCACCGACAAGCAAAAAGCCAAGGTCCTGCTCAGACTCTCCACCAGGCTGCCATTATCAATCACTGTACCTTTCGTGCACGATGAAGATTATTGGCGGCGCTGCTTCAGCGAACGTTGGGAAAATTGCGACATCATGGACCACGGGAATAGTTGGAAACAGGCCTTCACGGAGCGTCATCTCAAAGAACTCATCGAGCAATTTGTGCCCAACGTTACAAGCCCTGAGACTATCATGGATGTTGTGCTTCTTTATCGAGACTATGTCCATCATCTATGCATAGAACAGCTCCTGCCACACATCCAAGACTCTTACTCTCCTCTGGTAAATGTAGGCACGTTTGACTCTGGCAAAAAGAGAGACATGGTTGATTGGAGAAAGGCACAAGTGAAGTCGTATGATCACTTTGATTTCACACTGATTTTGGACAAGCTTTGCTGTCTTCAGGAGCTCAGCTTGACATACGGAGTTAAGCGATGTGGTATGAACTTTGAGTGGGCCTTATTCACCTTCACTGAGCATGATTGCTTATCTCTTGCAAAGGCCTTGCAAATATGCAAGACCCTTTCTGTGCTCAGGCTTAGACGGAGCCAAGTCACTGATGAGAGATTGGATGTTCTGCTCGAACACTTACGAGACCATCCATCACTCTTAGAGCTTGACCTGGGATATAATGCTATTGGAGACCAGGGAGCATGTTCCATTGCTCAGGTCATAGGCACTCGGCTGCGATGTCTCACTCTGTGTGATAATCGTATTGGAAGGTCTGGAGCACATGCTCTTGCACTGCTGCTCACTCGTACGTGTATGTTGCATTCACTTGATCTTCAGCTCAACTACCTCGGGGATGCTGGTTGTCAGGCCATTGCTGGCGCCCTAGCAGGGAATTCCTCACTGGTCAAGTTGTGCCTGGATGCCAACAACTTAACAGAGATTTCAGCCACTTCCCTATCGCATGCACTGGCCCAGAACACCATGCTGCAAACTCTCAGCCTGACTTCCAACCGCCTCGGCCAGGTAAGAATAACGACAAGAAGCTAAAAAAACGAATGCACCTGGAATAGTTACAGTTTTCCATGCTCGATTCATGACTCACTGAGTTATCCATGTTCAAGTTTGAGAAACCGACGAAAGTTTGTTTGATGGGTTTCTCACAAGTGTCACTGATGATCTGGATTTTTTTTTTGCCCACTCTGATGCTGTGACTTTTGACACCAATACAACCGACACGATTTGTGAATTGACACCAAATGTATTTATACATAGCTGCCACATCGACGGTTTGGACATCTTTTTGTTTATTTACCAGGTTGGTGGCAAGGTGCTTCAGGAAGGAATGGTGGAAAATGGCTCGTTGCTCGAATTGGACCTCAGGTTCACAGAAGTTGGGGAAGAGACCGAATGGAATGTCAGAAAAGTGCTGCAAGGGAACCGCGAGCACTGGCGAATCCTTTCAGGTCTTCCAGTTTCCTGAATGAGCCAGGTCACACTGAGTCAACCCATGGAAAAAGAAAATTCATGTTTTAAAAGTTTTTATTTGGTAATACAGCTTGTGCTGTGTGGTACGTCACATTTACATTTTCACTTTAAATTTTAACACAAATTATTAAAATGTTCACTTGTGATGGCAGATATATTTATCCAAACAGCTTTAGTGTGACGATAATGAATAATGTAAAGCGATAACAATCACCACCGAGTTCAAAGCTGCAGCTAGACGTTGTCTTTCAAGAGATTAAAAAATACTTACCATCATAATTTTTCTGTACTTCTAGAAGCTATTTTACACCACATCGACCTATAGAGGTCTGTTAGATCCCAAAAGCTTTAAAAGAAAATATAATAGATTGTCAACATTTTATGGGGGAACGGGAGCATCCACACTAAAAAAGGGGAAAGGGGACCGACCCTTCCGAGTAAAAATGGAACCCTACTGAGAAACTCAGGAGAGGCGTAATCCACAGCAGTAATGACAAATAAACATGTTGCTTCACATATTGTAAACATTTTTTTGGTTAGATGGACGTTTGGAGGTTCTATTCTTTCATTCAAGCAAGCAAGGGAACGATTGCCGTTCTGAAAAAAAATGGACAGAATTAAAGGGATTCTGTCCCAAAAGCATTTGGTTTTTATGTACACAAAATTTCATTCTTCCATTAGCGAGGATCCATTTGAGGTCAAGTTAGGTACCAACAGCTGCATCAAATACATATCTAATTGCAAAAGCAAACACTGTTCGGGTTGAAAAACTAGCAGATAATGAGATGCACCGCAAGGTGCACTTCCTCACCCCATCCTTCTCATCTATGGTGAGTCCACCAGAACCCTGCAAATGCTCTTGCACAATTGTGCATCTTGTGCAAAGCTTTTTCTTTTCTTGAGGAAACTGGAGTACTCGGTCCATGTCGAACGAAAGGCCTTGACACCACAGCTAAGAATATGTAACAGGGCCTCAGTCTTGTTTTTCTTGGTGGAGATCAGAGCTTACAATAATCGAGAGCGATCACGAGTTACCGCCACCACCGATGGTAGGCAGAGGTTATATTTTCACCTCTGTCTGTCTGTCTGCCTGTGAGCAGGATATTTCAAAACGTTATGAACGGGTTATGATAAAACTCGGTGGATGAGTTTATGAGGTGACAAGAACAAGCCGATTTGATTCTGGTTCAGATCCGGATGCAGATCCGGCCTAATTAGTGGGATACAAAATGTAAACTGTTCAGCATGGTGGAGGTATGCGCACTACCGAGTACCATTTCAGTTTTAAATGCAAAGTTTTTCAACAAGTGGTCAGGAAAATTTGGAATGTAAAACAAGAACACCTACAAAGCAAGCTTCCAAAAACTATCTAAATTAATGCACACCATCAGTCTCGAAGTGGGTATCAAGGAATTCCAGAAGGGAATGGTGGAAAACGGCTCATTACTCCAGTTGGATCTTCAGATCACGGAAGTCAGGAAGAGACTGCGTGCTGCGTCGGAAAAGTGCCACAAAGCACTGGTTGATCCAAGCAGGCCATGCAGTTTCTACACGTGAACCAAGAGTGTTACGTCCTGCCAAATAACCTCATCAAACCGTGAAAAGTTTCAATCATTCTTTGAAGGTTCTTTTTTATTGGAAATACAGCTTGCATGGTATATTACAGTAATTTAAACTTTAATTTCACTTTCATTTACAATTGGTACTACAATATTAATAAATGTTGAATTCAGCATTAAAAAAAAAACCAACTGCTTTACTATAATTAAAACTGTAAAGATATAAGAAGTCATTTATGGCTGTAAAACAAGTCACGGATGACAATAACAAAAAAAATTAAAAATAATTAGAGTAATGTGATGCAATCGAGTTATAGCAGACAATGTTTTACAAACTTTTTTTTACCATAAATACTGCAAGTCAAATTGCAAGCAAAGCAGAAAACTCGTTTTTACATTTGTTCCACACACCATGATAGGAATGTGTGCATGAGCGACTGCAGTTCAACAGTACAGCGGCTACCGGGGACCGTACAGAAGGAAGAAAAAGAAAAACTTTGCCAACGTACTTTTTTATATTTTGAGCAATTATGCATGGCATTAATGGAACCGGGTGCAGCATTGAGCAATACATGTGCCGCCGCACAGATGAGGTATAAACAGTCTTAAAATGCACGTTATCTACCGTCACGGATAAAAGCGAGGCAAATGTTACTGTGGAAAATGACAAACTTAAGGCACCCCAAGGAGCTTTATATGGCGCTTGTGGTCGTAATGCGATATCAAACCACGGCAAGGGCGTCTGGTTCCTCCTTGCGTGGTGGAATCATGTTGATGTGAGAAGGCTCTGCCTGGTATGACAGGCCAGTGGCAACTGGCTGCTCTGTTGTGGTGTCAACTTGCTGCCTCTCAGCGTGCCGGCGTTCAGCTTCTCGTGACATTTTGTTTTCCAATTCATCGGCCTCCTCCTGGCATGGAAGAGGAAAGGGGGGGGGGAGGGAACCCCCCACAGTAGTTTAACCACTATCTCTTTGTTAACCCTCAATTACTTATTTCAATTTTTCTCTTCACTGGTTGAACTCTAACGGACATGTTATTACGAATAAAAAGCTTAACATGAAATGAAAAACTAGAGAGTTCACATAGAACGCCTTAACACATGCAGTCTTGAGAAACAGGACATGGGCTTCATTGGAAACAGTTTATTGGAAGATGTTGTCAAATCTCAAAGTTCCTCTGCTCAAATATATAATAATTCAATTGAAATGAAAAAGTTTTCATTGCTGTAGAAACCTCATTGAATTGGAAGTTAAATACCGCTGTTGATGCACCCTATTTTACACCACCCTATTTTACATGTTAAATTAGTTCTTCGTGCCTGTTGTTTGTGTCCTTTATGACGTCCTTAAAAACAGTACGTTTCGTGTATGGAATGATTTTCAATTTTGTTTCACTGCCAGACAGGCAGACAGGCCAAAACAATTACCTTTACTACTATGTGCGCATGCGCACCTGTCACGAGATTCCGGACAGTTTGCCAAATTCAAAGTATTGCTAAACTGTAAGTTTGTGCTCCGATTCATGTTCTCCAGTGTTCATAATACAATATTCAATTGAAATCAAGTAGTTCCTCAATCATACTGATGTCTGTAGACAGACAGACAGACAGAGGCGTGAACGAATTGCTTCACCCCACTCTGCGCTGCGCACATGGGGTAAAGATTATTTAAATGAATGAATGAGTGACGACCAAGAAGCAACAAAGCAAGTTTCAATACACCATAAGTCACTCACTTAAAGGCCAAATTAATAGCCCTGCTCAGCAAAGAAAAAAAATCAAGATTTTCTTCATTTCATTCTGAGACATCTTCGAGTGACTGCAACCAAATTAAATTTACAAAATCGATTCACTCACAACTTAACATCATGACGAACCACGACAGCTACAAAGGCGACGTTGCATTGTTAGGTTTGTCATATTCGGGATTGTTGAGTGACATAGCTGCTATACAGTGAAAACTCAACACTTACAAGAGCATAACCGTGTCTATTGCAAGTAAGAATCAGAACCGAATGCAAACATCACGCAAGAGAATGTGGTACAGTTAAGCTCCGCTGCATAATCACAGCAACCTGGAGGCAAAAAACAAAAACTGTATTTACTCTCTACAAGTGTAAGACCCTTTTGCAGTCAAAATGTGCACACTACCACTACCTCACCTCTTCCTTGCTCCGATAATACTCGTCGATGGCATACTGGTACTTGGCACTGGTAACACCAAAGAAGTTTGCTAACTTCTCTCCCAAGAAGTCACAAACTAGAAGAAAAAAAAAACAAGTAAAATAGGCATAAAATGTCATAGCCCCCATTGTTTTATTATTGTTGCTGTATGGAGTTAAAGAGCTCGTCCATATTTATGTACAAGTAAAATGGCTGCCAGTCTACCAGTCAGCCATCTTTGATCAGATCACAAAATAAAGTGAGGGGCACGTGAATGCCATCGTGTGTTGTGCTTGTGCCAGATTTGAACAAAATCAGACCATGCATGTCTGAGAAATGGTTGGGGACACATTTAAGTCACAAAATGGCCGCCAGTCGACCATCTTGGATCTGATGCCGAAAAATAAAATGACGTGCATAGTTTACCACCATTGATGCAGTGTTTTATACACCACCTAATTTCACACATTTACATTAGTTATCCGTGCCTGTTGTGTGTGTCCTTTATATAACGTCCTTAAAAACAGGAAGTTTCCTGTTTGGAATGATTTTCATTTTTTTTTGATTGCCAGACAGGCAGACAGAAAAATAAACCAATGTCACCCGCAGGGTGACCCGTATCTTGCCAAAAGGTGACCACGTGTGACCTCTTTAAGGTCACACTGAGGTGAACAGAGCTGCTATCCACCAGGAGCGACTCCTTGAGGAATATCTGCCTACGAGAGATTCCGATGAGAATCGTTCTACAGAGTAACCATGAAAAATATGCTTTTTCCTCATAACGTCACCAAATGACGTCATAATGTCTCAAGCTTGACATATCTTGAAAGCACTCATCGAGGTGTTCAATTTGAGGTACTACACGATATGGTTCCTAAAACTTGAAAATTTGACCTTGGGGTCAAATGTTTGACCTCAGGCGCTAACCATGAAGGTCAAGGCCAATCGCCACCAAAAATTAATCAGCTGAGCGCCAGACCATGAACTATATTCCCATGAAGTTTGAAGACGATCCGATCAAAATTACTCAAAAAATAAGGGTTTCGTCGACTCCCCTGATTTGCGACAAAGTGACCTTGACCTTTGACCTTGACCTTCAAAATTTTGTGTGCTGAAAGGGACCTCTATAGGCCTCTGATATGCGAAGTTACAAAAATTTCCAATGATAACTGTGCTCTGCAGAATTTTTTATACGTGATTACAGACAAAAATAAAAAATAAAAAAAAAATAAAAAAAAAAAAACATACAAGCTGACTAACATATCTTAAAAAAAAACTTTGTTTTGGCAAGATAAAGATTATCTCACTCCAAAAAGCTATATCCTCCTAAACGGTCATGCATAAATTCACCAAAACTTGGCAGTTATGATTGCCACATGGCATGAAGGTGCAAGAGCAGTATCAATTTGGGTCCTGCCCCCTGGTGATGGGTCAAAATGTCAAATGCCAAAAAAAATGCAACTTCAGGCACATTTGTAAAAGTTTTAAAAGAAACTTTACATATGCAATCAACAATGTGGGACGCATGAAATATGCAACTTTTTTTTGGATTTGACCTCCGGTTCATGCCCCAGGGGGGTGGGGTCTTGGGGTCACATGGGTCAAAACGTAAAAAAAAAAAAAATTCACTTGAAATTTGATATTGGGTCATTCCTGGTAGAATGTTTTGCCATCTTTCAACTTTGCTTTTGGTGGGAAGCGTGGGGATTTGCGATGGCGTGAAATAGACTTCGCTCTCGTAAAAATTATTTTTGGTTTCAGGGTGCAAAAAAAACCCCAAAAACTTTTCCGCCTCAGATGCATTGAATTTATTTAATTTCCCAAACTGGGGAAATCGTGTCGATCCAGTAGTTTCAATACTCATAAACACACCAAATGAAAGCATGTCAAAGTGACGTTTTACTCCAAAATATCTAAATAAATTGGTCAAAAGATAGGATAACATAGCAAAGAATATGAAATCTAACCAGCAGAGGATTTGTGAAACATTCGCTGTTTGCATCATAGTAATTCCAAAAAAAAAAAAATCCAAATCCATTGGGACCATACTCTGTTCAGAGCGTCGATGCTGCCGAAGCAGTCTCCTGGGCCATTGGGCCCAATCCTTGACAGGTTGCCACTCGGATGCAGGATACTGAAATGGCTCAATCATCCCAGCATGCTGGTACTCATTTTGCCGACCTCGGAAGGATAACGGGCTGAGTCAACCCCACCTGGTATAAATTCAACGGCCGAGCAGGATTTGAACTCAGGATCCTCGGATCCTAAGCCTGCCACCCTATCGTTTAAGCCATCACCAGGCATGTCGTAATTCTGGTGACATTCAACTCACACATGAGTGGCTAAATCAATGTTTAAGGGGTTTAACAAGGCCATTGGTTTAATTCGCATACTCACCAGCAAGTGTACCCGTGGTAGTTCTCATCATATGAAACCAAAGGTAAGGTCCCCATGTTAATTTTGACTGAAAAAAAGAAAAACAAAATTTTATAAAAGCAATCGACATGTTAGAAAATAACATTCCAAATGAGAACGACACTCGTTAAAGCACATACCTCTGCCAGGTTGAACAGTTAACATTTTGTATCGCACTGATGGGCCAGACCTGCATCCTGACCTGAACCAAAATATAATCGGATTGTTCTTGTTGCCTAAACAACTCATCCACCTAGTTTTGTCACAACTCCTCCACAATATTTTGAAACATCCTGCAATATATCGTTTTTTGGCCCGATCTCTCAAAGGTGACAAATTACTTTAGTCATTAAAAAAAAAAAAAGTTATCGCATCCAGATCCTGATCTTCAACAAAATCTCATGAATTCGTCATTGTCACACACCCAACTTGTCCAACAAGTCTTGTGTGAATCCGTCCATATAACATTTTTTTCTTGCTTTATATCATTTTGGTCCCATCTCACAACGGTAACGAATCACTGAAAAAAATATTGTATCCAGATTCGAATCTGGATCTTCACCAAAATGTAAGTAATTCATCCAAGTATCACACACATAAGCTGTCCTCCAAGTTTCATGTCCCCCAAGTCCCCAACCCCTCCCCTCACCCCCCCATTCTTAACAACACTTCATCAAGAAGAACGTTATAATTAAATAATGATGAAACAATGTTCAATTCACAATCTCACGAGATCCCATAATCTCACGATATGTGATGGACGGACAGACAGACTGACACGCGTATTGTTATACAGACACAATACACCTAAATAAATAAATACAGTGAAGTTACATTCAACATTTCCTTCACTGTAATGGCTGAGCACGTCACCTGCGGGGCCACAAGTCCAACACCTCACTTCCGGCAGCTGCACACGCTGCCTGCAATCCAGCACTTAAAACGCTGCAAGCATTTTGCTCATCTCAGATTTAAAATTTACCAACCAAGGATTTCAATGAGATTGCTTACGTAACATAACATGGGGAAGGCAGGAGTCTTTTTACAGCGCGTGCGCTGTATACAATTGCACCGAGTTTGAAATGTCCCCGGTGTCTACCACGTCTCCGGTGTCCCCCCCCCCTCCCCCACGTGCCTGTGACAGCCAATGACGGCCGTCCGGTAGATGCAGTGCATAACCTGGACCGAAATGGCAACAATTGACGGAAATACCCAAGTATTTCAATGGAAATTTGTGAAACTAATGTGTTATATATGTGAAAACCATTGAATTTATTGCTTGACGGAAAAAAGAAACGCGCCCCTCTCATGTACGAACGACCGAAAGATGTCATTTCCGCCCACCATCGTTTTTCGCGCCGAAAGACGTCATTTCCGCCCACCATCGCATTTCGCGCCGAAAGACGTCATTTCCGCCTACCATCGCATTTCGCGCCGAAAGACGTCATTTCACGCCGATCGCCGAAGGCTGAAAGCTAAGTTCTTCTTATGCCATTATTCTTTTGCGGCCTCTTTCCACGCTGTATCGAACGATTTCATTCCTTCTGTTATATATTAAAGGTGCTTATCACAATAATAACAATATTTTTACATTTCAAATATTAAGTCTTCTTCTTCTTCTTCTTCTTCTTTCGGCTGCTCCCGTTAGGGGTCGCCACAGCGGATCATCCGTATGATCCGCATAGTGATTTGGCACATGTTTTACGCCGGATGCCCTTCCTGACGCAACCCTGGTCGCCTCTTACGACACAGGGATATGGTACACCTATTTTAACCGGGTTATACACCGGCCCAGTACACTGGTACTCATTTCGCCGACCTCGGAAGGATGACAGGCTGAGTCAACCACCTGGTGTATTAATTCAGTGGCCCAACAGGGCTTGAACTCAGGACCTTTAGGATCCCAAGCCGCTGCCCTAACCACTGCGCCAACACCAGGATTCATTTCAAATATTAAGTACGCTTTTTAATTGTTTTTCAACTGAAAAGCATAAATTGCATATTTTAACATTAGTGTACTCATTTGCTTCACCACACGCGCTGTATTGAAGGATTTCACTTGTTTTTTTTTTAAAGACCTGCAATCTTCTTCCTCTTTTTCTTCTTTAACAGCCACCATTATCCCACCATTCTTTTGGGGTCGGCCAGGGTAAGCTTGGCCCGAGTCTTCACAAACCGGCTGCACAGGCCTGATGTTTGACTAATTAGGGTAGGAATTTGTAATTTGGCCATGGTGCCGGCAATAGCTCGCCGACTATTCGCAAAGGACACGATGGGATCTTTAACGTCCACCAACGAATGTTGGCAGAAGGGATGCCCGTTTAAAGTCCATCCGAGAAATGGCACACACATTGATGAATCACCCTGCCTGTGAAACACCAGGCTGACAGTTTATAGCCGCGTCTGGATTCGAACCCAGGCTATGCGGCTTCGAGGCGAGTGTGCGCACCTCTCGGCCATCCTGACAGCCCATTTTAAAAGACCTGCAATAAATGAGAGAAAAAAAAAAACAGAAAGCCCTAAAATATGGCAATACAGGTGGAGGGCACATATCACGGAGGTGGAAAATCACCCCGAAACAAAGCAGTGGACGATTGTGATATCCAATGAAAACACACGATTAGAAATTCTTCGTTGCAAGACTTGCCATCTTCGAGTGGTCTGAATAAATTAACAAGGCAGGAAATACCCAAGTGATTCAAAGAAAAACACACACACACTTATGAAGAAAACTATGACAATTGAAGTACATGCGGTGGGTGATCAGGTGGTGCCGCTGTGACGTCGCTGGTACCCAGATTGCCCTCAGGAAGTTCGGGCACTTCCCCCAAGCTCAGTGGCCGTGTTTGTCTCGTCAAACAGTCCTGTGTAGGGTTACCGTGTGTTCGTCTGTATTGTGTGTCAAATGCATGTGGCAGCTGTACTCAGAGCCCTTCATACTGTATATATATATATATATATATATATATATATATATATATATATATATATATATATATATATATATATATATATATATATATATATATATATATATATATATAGATATGAAAAAACAATAAATTTCACAAAAGAATGACGCACCAAGTCGATCTTCGGCAGCAGATCTTTGCTTTCCTCTTCTTCCTCCTCATCATCATCTGTGCTATATTCGTCCATCGTTTCACCGCTCACAAAGTGGATCACCCTTCGAGGCACTCGGTGCTTTCGGGGTACTTCCCCCATTTCCAGTTTTTCCACATCCATAACAGTTTCCTGCACCGGGAATAAGATGGAAGCTGTAAGATGTTGTTCAACCTGGCTGGTGCGTCACATTATATGTGTGTGCAACGTGAACCTGTTGCTCGAGGTTCAATTACAATGCCTTTGTGATTTGGCCATTGTCTCTGTGTCAAACCATAAATGCCACAAAGGCAAACGAATAAACACAAGTTTCTACTCAACATTTAACGGAATGATGATTTTTAAGATCGTTGAATAAAAAAAATCCGGAGGTTTAGCGCGACTGAAGCAGTCTTATTCACCACCCTTGTACAGTGTTACAGGACGACGTTGAGTCACAGTTTAGGGGATGGAGGATTTATTGATTCCCATGGAGCGCAGCGTCAATCGGCATCACACATCGCCGCGATGACGGCCTCTTCTTCACCCCGATACTGCACCCTCTCACATGCCATGCCCACTTCCCAGTGGCTTTGCTTGACAGCTCCCATTACGTACGCCATCCTATAGAGTATAGAACATACATGTCCAAGTCCTGCAAAACTGAAGGTGCGTGGAAGTATTTATGACGGTGATTTGTGTTCTAGTGTTCAAGTATATAATTCAATTTAAATAAATGTTTAAAAGAGTATAAATCGATTCCGGGTTTTACCGCCATTTTACCCAGTGTCTTT
The DNA here is from genome assembly GCF_056783735.1 of Eptatretus burgeri. NCBI lineage: Eukaryota > Metazoa > Chordata > Myxini > Myxiniformes > Myxinidae > Eptatretus > Eptatretus burgeri. Next base: position 50,927,278 of record NC_140975.1, on the reverse strand, counting down.
ACATCACCCTATCAAAATAAACACCAACAAGTCTGAAGACGACGATGGTTCACGAGCGGTATTTGACAATGTAGATTGTTTCAGAAGTCAAAGATGAGACGATGTGATAATGTTTGACCAAGTTATAAAAATGATCAACATGATGTGGTACGAGTGACAGGTTATTAGCTGCAAAATGTCGAAAACCCGGTTTCGTTCATCAACTTTCAAAATTTGACCTTTGCATAACCTTTAAAAGGTCACAAAACAATGTTGTGACATTAAAATAAGGAAGCGGGATACGTGCGATAGCTTTTTGGAGTTAGTTCGTCGAAGAAGGTCGAAAACCCGGTTCGATTCCCACAACTTTGAAAATTTGACCTTTGTGGCCTTTAAAGGTCAAAGGTCAAGGATTATGACCTTTGGTGCAAAACTTCCTCTGGAACATTCCAGGAACAATATAACGTCATGTCGGCTATATAGCATTTCGCACTCCTCGGATTTAATTATCCATACTTTCATGAAATCAGCGTAAAAACAAACTTGAAGGGGGCGCCACGGGCAAGGTGTTCGAGAGAGAGCAAAATGGTTTCAAGACTTCATGTGGGGAATGACCTCAAGATTATGCATAAAAAATATTGTCATCCTAGCTCTCAAAGTTTGGGCGGTCGTCTGATTTTTATGTCAAAATTCGCAATTTTCTAAATTTTTGACCTTGTGACCTTGACCTTGGGACGAAAATGAAAAATCGGACAACGTCAAGTTTTAGATAATTCATTTTGCTATTCAAATACCGAAGAACCCATTACATTCAGTCAATTCCCTGGGAGAAGATAGATTTTTAATCCGACTACCCCCTAAAAATGGCTATTTTTTGGAAGTGGCTCCGCCCACAATGGGCGTAGCACGCCCTCATCCAGGAAAACACAACTAGACATTGATATCGAACACCTAACCAAGTTTCATCAAGATCGGATCAAAGTCCACGGAGTTATGCTCTGGAAAGACAGACACACACAGACATAACGAATATAGTGGTCACTCTGGCTGGTGCTCGTGAACCAATTACTGCACCACAGTACCAAGAAGGAAACCAGACTGAACAAAAACACGCGCGTGCGCGCGCACGCACACACACACACACACACACACACAAACTACACACACAAACTACACACACACACACACACACAAAACCACACACACACACACCACACACAAACTACCCACACATACCATACACATACACCACCCACACCATACACACACATACCACCCACACATACACACCACACACACACATACCATACCATCCACACACCACACACACACACACGATACACACCACACACACACACCATACACACTACACACACACACACACACACACACACACACACACACACAACTACACACACAAACTACACACACACACACACAAAACCACACACACACACACAAAACCACACACACACCACCACACACAAACTACCCACACATACCATACACATACACCACCCACACCATACACACACACATACCACCCACACATACACACCACACACACACATACCATACCATCCACACACCACACACACACACACCATACACCACACACACACACATACCATCCACACCCACACACGCACACACCACACCACACACATACATACCACACACACGCACACACCACACGCACACACACACATACCACCCACACACACACCACACATACCACCCACACATACCACCCACACACACCACACCATACCATCCACACACCACACCATACCATCCACACACCACACACATACATACCACACACACGCACACATACATACCACACACACGCCACACGCACACACCACACACACACGCACACACCACACGCACACACACCACCCACCCACACATACCATCCACACACCACACACACACCATCCACACACACACACACACCATACACACACACATACCATCCACACCCACACACACGCACACACCACACGCACACACACCACCCACCCACACATACACACACCACACACACAGGTCTGTGAATCTGGATAAAAACAACAAAGGACGTTCAAAGTGTGTGGATAACGCACGAACAGTAAACACCTCCACCGGTAAGGACACGCTCGGTGCGGCCGGTCCGTGGTGATTTCCATCGCCCGACTCATCGTTCACTTACTTGGTTCGGGTTCTGAACACTCAACCCAACAGCAGACGACGCCATGGGACCGCCACTGCCGTTTAAACAGTATGAACAACGGAGCTCGGGCCGCTGAGTATGAAGATTACAACATGAACACGGAACTTCCGCGTTGTGTGACGGTCTTGGAATCTCGACATGCCACTAGTTCCGTGCTGGGTGAGAGTCTCGGAATCTTGATATGACACGAGTTCAGTGTTGGGGGACGGTCTCGGAATCTCGATATGACACTAGTTCAGTGTTAGGTGGGAGTCTCGGAATCTCTATATGACACTAGTTCCGTGTTGTGTGACGGTCTCGGAATCTCGATATGCCACTAGTTCTGTGTTGTGTGCTTGTCTCGAATCTCGATATGCCACTAGTTCCCTATTGGGGGACGGTCTCGGAATCTCGATATGCCACCATCAGAGCACTTCCTCCACCATCCTTGGAATGTGCCAGGTATGCCCCAGCGGCACTATACGAGTCACCCATCCGAAATACGGGTGGGGTCAGCTCTCAAACCTTCCTTCACACGTCAAACACAACTGCAAGGCTATAGCTAATCTTCCAAACAACGTCATTGCACAGAGACCCGAACTTCATGTTCCACATTCCAAAACAGCCTGAAAGTCCCTGACGAGGAACCTCATCACAGGACGAGACCGTGAGGCCCATCGAAACCACCACCATGTCTGACAAACGCCAACAGATGCTTGTTTTGTCCGTGTTAATGATTTAAGATTCGAACCACCAACCTTATAAGTGCAACTCAACATTCCATTCTATGGGGACCAGACTTGGGTAGAGTGTTGGTGTTGCCTAAGCAGTCTCCTTGGCTCGTGGGCACAACCCTAGACGGGTCACCACTCCGACACAGGACACCAGCATGCTGGCACTCATTTTGCCGACCTCGAAAGGATGACAGGAAGAGTCAACCCCACCTGGTATTCATTCAACAGCCGAGGAGTATTTGAACTCAGGATCCTCGGAAGCCAAGTCTCCCACCTAAACCATGAAATCAACACCAGGCATAAGTCAACATGCACGTCTGATTATCAAGATGTCGAAGAAATGTAAATGATTGGTTAATAAACACCACCAAAATCCAGTCAAACCATTGAATAATACCGCATTGCTGGGACATCACAAAACAACTGAAAACCAGAACAGAATTTGTACATGTGCTTGATGGTAGTAGACAGACGATGCCAGGTTACGAGGGAAGGTGCCATCACTGGAGAGACCGTCCTCAGGCACCAGGGGATTATATTGCCCCGTTGACACATATGAAAACACTCATCCATCAAGAACCTAGATGTCCTGACCTCCTTATAGGAGGTGACACGGTCGCCGTGCTGTCAACACCACGGCGATGAAACTGGGAATCACAGGGATGATCAAGCATGGAGGGTAGAACCGCAGGAGGACTTGGAGGCAGAACACGTTCAGCTGGAGTTGAGAGAATGTGAGGTACATGAGGTGGATTGCGTGGCCCCTCCAAGTCACCTTCGTCGCAGAGAAAACCATCACAGGCACCTCTGTGTGGATGCGAGATGGTAGGTGTAAGTCCACGTGGGTACTTTGTAACATTCAAATTGTCGTCCACGATACGATGAGCGCCGGAGTTGAGAGTCAGCGAATTTGCAGATACCGCACCAGTTCCCGTCCACAGACACAACCAGGCGATGGTCCCGTCCTCGAGACTTGGATCCATCCGAGTGCAAGTGCACCAGGTCTCCAACATGAACTGTCACAGTGGTATCACGTATTATTGATGGGGACTTGGACTTGTCGTTACAAGTATGGTTCCTGGAGCCTTGGGCATATTGCTCCCGGATAAGGTTGCGATTCAAGATTGGAATCTGGCGGTTTGTGAACCGATCACGCTGTGTCCACATTTCCCATGCAGACATACCACGAGATCTGAGACACGAGTTTAATCGGGCAGCAGCCATGGAAAGTGACGAGGAGAAACTGGACCTCCCAACACGTCTTGGTGTCGTAATTCAGCTTCTAATTCCTGAATAGCTTTCTCGGCGACAGGGTTTTTATCGTGACCAAGCTCGAGGGAGATACGGTGATCTTGTCGGAGTTTGTCGTTAGAGAGACTTGAATGCGGAGGCTTGATCAGTCCGGATGACGGCCGGTGGCCCCTCCATCAGATGAAGTTCAAAGATGAGTCCGAGCAGACCGTCACGCAAGGTGTCATGGCGTTCGTCAAAAATGAGAGAGGAAAAGGTGGAGGAAGTAATGCACTCGCGCAAGACCAAAATCACTTGATGCTCACGCTTTAGGATCTCTACTGCGAAAGTCTACTACACCAATTGTATCGGGCGGATCATCGGACGATTGAGGAATGGCACGCGGAGTGATTTTTTTGCAGAGAAGCACAGTGGTGGCAACTGGTAGTTTCATGGTTGATGGACTCATCCATGTGAAGGGCAAAGAAGTGGCGATGCATTACTTGTTTAAGTTGGTGGCGAGGTATGTGATCAAGCTTGATGTGGAGAGCCATGACAAGGCCATCCAGGACCAGATGAGAAATAACGATGCATTCTCAGGAAGATTGGAAGGGGTCGTAATATCGGACAACCAATAATCCGTCTTTTGAGATAGTTGGCTGAATTCAAGTACCTTTTCACGTCTTTAATATCGGTCAGTTTGAGATGGGCATGTGTTCTGCGTAAATCTGCGCACTCAGGCTGTAGGGCGAGCCAGGCGGAATGGTTTGTAAACGGTAACTTGGAGTAACCAGTGATGATATCTTGGATGGAGGAATGACGTATGACAGTTTTCTGTTTGCTCTACAAATAAGCAAATTTGGCAATGGTGATTGGCACAATCAAGGGTATTTCGGCTGGCGAAGTCCGAGGGTACATTGGCGGAGCCAGTGAGATGGCGGATTGGGGCTTGGAACCGGCTGACCGTCGACAAAAAGGTTGAGGCGCGGGGACTATCCGAAAACTCTCCTCAGCACAGATTTTCAAAGGCTGAAACACATGGCTTGTATGCAAGCCTTAAGATTGAACTGAATGATGAATGGTCCAAAGTGTTTAGTAGCCACTGCGGTTGAGAGTGCTTCAATTTCGCAAGGAAGCGAAGTGACCTAGTGTGCTGACTCAACTTGGTGCTAAAAAAAGCCCGCAAGTCGTTGGGTCCCATTGTGAGTGACATACATCGTAGCTCTGATGCCATTTTTCTTCGCTAAACCATCAGTGATAATTCACAATTGGTCTTCAGGGTGTGGAAGGATAGTGGTTCTGTTTGAAGAAAGGACTTTGTGGGCAGTGTGGAATGCTTCGATGAGATCGGAGGTCCAAGCAATTTTCTCTTGGTATATGTGGCCAGTCGCAGCGTCGTCTAATGGTGAGAGTAAGCTTGAACAGCTGGAGATAACATGAGCTCGGACTTTGTTAGCGCCAATAAAGGATCGAAGGCCGGAGACCTTATCTGAGGGGGCACACATGGATAATGTGGAGATGTGATGGGGACTTGCTGTTATCGTACCTTGAAGATGGGCCAATGACAGTTTATGATGCTGACAGATTTAAGCGGTTGGCTTGGAGTGTGTCAAGCAGTTGTTTCCAGTTGGTTAACAGTTCGTCCATGCTTGCTCTACCACAGTAGTGATTATCAGTGAATTTGCCCGCAACACCCTCCTCCACTAGGTGTCCAAGTACGCGACAGGTAAGTTCTTATAATGCCGTTTCAGAGCCAGACATATTCATAGTGGATCGGGCAGAGACCCGAACACACCATGAAATGGAGTTGCGACACTGTAATACTTCACTGACTCTTTCGATGGAGGGATTTGATAAAAGGCATTATTCATCAAGTCAGTCGTGATAATGTGCTTCCATCTCCCGATTTGTCAAAGTTTTCCCCCTTTGAAGCAGAGCTTGCGGGGAATCGCTCCCTCCTTGTAACATGACAGGCTTTGTATTCCATAATAGAACCGCAAATCTGTTTCCAAGATGTTTGGTTTGGTTCCTGAAGTCTCACAACATCCAACCAAGCTTTAAAATGTAATGTACACTCTTCATTGTCCACTCGACGTGGTAATTTCCTTCCTTCCTCCATTGTATTTTCCAAACAGGTTGTGTGATCATTTTTATAACCACATAGTCCATAAATAGCCTGCTGATCGACTCCAATTTGGTAAGATCCAAATTGGTAATTGTGTATAATGAATAATTTAAATAAACATGACTGGGCGATTGCAATTGTTTGAGCATAAAATAATGTTGTGGAAATGGCTACTCAGGGTTAACATTGCTTAGTATAGTTCAGTTATCTCCTTTGTATAGGTCTTAGAATAAGTGTGAAGTAATTAAAGTGATGTTAGAAATACGTCGCTTATGTAATAGACAGACGACGCCTCCCCCTCCTCATGTCAGTGTCTAAGAATCCCACTCCCTTTGACCCCTTTGTAATGTCTTTACATCTATGAATCTGATTTACTGTTCTTTTAGTGTTTTGCTTGGCCTTGAGGTACCAGCTCGGCGGGAAAAGCCACGACTGCCACGCCGACCGCCAGCAGCCCTGTTCGGTGAGGCTGGGAAGGGTTTTTTCCCCACCTACGAATGGGTCCACAGACCAATGGTGACATCTTTCGAAATTGAAGATTTGCATCTTGGAAAGTAAAGTGAAGTAAAGGGCGAATTGTGGCGCATCAAAGATGACTAATGAACCCGAGGGAATAAAAGGGTGGAGCGACCGCGGAAGCTGGGAAGATCGATACTCTAAATCGGAAGAGTGACAGCCATGGTCTGTGCTACTCCGATCCTGGGCAGAGCGACAGCCCACCGGAGCCACGCCTTCTCCTCTCCTCAGCCCAGAAAATGGGACAAAGTGCCAGGACGTGCCTGCACATTCCCTGTCAGGGTGGCCAGAGCTTCTATCATCCTGCTGTGTCATGCCAGCATCATTCGGCTATTTCCAGTCTTGTCTGCCTCTATCTCCTGTGGTACGACTAAGGCCCTAAGTTAAGTAATTAAGGTTCCCGTTCATCATTGGTGTTCTGTGCGCATATTTGGTAGTTTGGGTGAAGGGGTTTATTTATTGACTCTTCATAGTGATTCGTGAATATTTCCTCCCCCGTGACCATTATTTGATCATTAAATATAACTGGTCTCAGAGTGAATTTGTGTTATCGTGGTCCCATATTTGGTAATTATGAAAGCCTGTTGAGGGCTAATAGGCAACCGCCATTGTAACCGTATACCAAGACCGTGCGTGCCACACATCTCTGGCTTCACTCGGCCTAATTAGAGAAGAGACGTGTGGTACTAATTAGCATAATGCTCGGCCAGCTCAGAGACCCCAATCAGTATGGTATCATGACAAGTGAGCACATGATCCGGCTGGGGGTCTTTGAATCGGTTGACTGCTACGGTCGCATTGAGGTGACCTGCCAGACTTGTGTCAGGCAGCTGGCACGACCCGTCCGACTCCAACAATACGATTCTTAATATTTCCAAGGGTCATCGCAACATGTTTAAAAACTAACTGCCATACTGAATCATTTGTGATTTTTAATGTGACCTTTAATTGAGATCAAACGTAAGAGTGGGTTGACATCTAACAAAGATGGAGGCATATGCAGACGCATTCGTGTCAAATTCTGTTTTCATTATATTATAGAATGCCAACCAAGACAATTTCAATCGTCTGATAACATCATCAATCACACCAATTGGATTAATATTTCTATCAAGGTAAACAAAATTATTGATAACTGGTATGATTTCATTGTATAATTTAACAGTGGGAGCATTTGGAACAATCACAGTCATATTGGTTGCACACTTGGCAGATGCAAACTTCAAAACTTGCACTTTTTGATAATTCATCAAGAAAAAGTTGCAATTTTCATTCATCATAAGAAACCACAGCATTGTCATCTGCAGATTCCGAAGAATCAATAATATTTTACTTTTGTCCCCATCAAAAGGTTTCTACTGTAGCTTATTCCGAAGCTTATAAATCCATGGATTTATGGATTTTAATTTTTACCACGACCTATTTTGTTTTAACATCTCCCCCAACACCCCCCCCCCCCCCACTACCTCCAGAAAACCTTATTTGTCCTTGTTACATGCTCAGTATTCTGAGTGTTAACACCAGAGGGCTCTCAAGGTGATGGTATAGTGGGAAGTTTCAAATTAAAATGTTCAGTGTACCGATCAAAAGCACTGCAGAGAGGTGAGTGTACTTACAGGAGGGGGGGGATTGCCCCCATCTTACTTCACACGTAATTACATTTGGACTCGCTTTCCTTCATGTTACCATTTTGCTGATGTTCTGAATAATGCATTTTCACTGCATTGTGCATATGGTACAAGTTGTCAAAGCGTTGAACTGAACAATGTTGTGCGTCTCCAGAAATCATCAGGATGAGGAAGATGATTGGGAGGATGTGGAAGATCATGAGGATTGTGGAATCTGTACACAGAAGACATGGATTACCAGGTTTGTAAAAAAAAAAAATAGACAAAAGATCAGGTTTTGGATGAAGAAACCTCAAATGAAAATGTGTACTCCCCCAGGTTGTTGACTTGCCACCTGGAAGATGTGGAGAGGACCTGCCTCTTCAGAGCACACAGCTCGATTGGAAGAATGCAATCTTGGACCCGGAAAGACATTATTTCCAAAATGTGTACTGGGAACCGAGAGTTCAGTCGGTGGATGTTTAATTAGTGAGGGGGTTCTTAACAAGACAATGGGGATGAAATTGTGGATGATGGTGAAAAGGAATAATTGACTCTGGGGGAGACCAGCCAAAGCTGTGAAACCATGTTTGGTAATGGCAAAACCCACCTGGAGCTTCTGGAGCCACAGCTAATGGAAAAGCTGAAAGCTGGGCTGAGCCGTCACAAAATGAACCTGCAGCAACCACACATCAACCACCTCACCTTCAAGCAAAATGAAGCAGAGTTGAGCTGTTCTGGCTTTGGGCATTCTCAAAATTTAATTCTCTCCAAAGGTGACAACCAAGGATTTCATGGAAGCCTTTTCCCCATTATGCCTGGTGTTGGCTTAATGGTTAGGGTGGTGGGCTTTGGATCCTAGGGTCCTGAGTTCAAATCCCGTTCAGCTGTTGAATCAATACCAGGTGGGGTTAACTCGGCCTGTCATCCTTCCGGGGTCGGCAAAATGAGTGCCAGCTTGCTGGTATACTGTGTCGGAGTGGCGACCAATCCAGGATTGTGCCCAATAGCCAAGGAGACTGCTTGAGCAGCACCAACGCTCTGCACAGAGTATGGTCCCAATATCCTCCTCCTCCTCCTGTCAATCTTGGGGGCATTCGGCTTGCAGTCAGGCAGAGTGAGCAGGCAGCAGTATGAAGCAGAGAAGGAAGAGCTAAAGAGGGCTACAGGAAAGTATAGGTTTGGCAGGCAACTGGAGGCCTGAGTGAGAGACATGCCAGTTGCAAGAATATAAGCTGGTGCTCTTGCGTTCTTCTTGTCGATTGAGTAGGAGTCAAAGATTTATACAAGGATTGAGGTGTCATATGAACTGGCGTTTGAGAATCCAAAAGTGCACATTGTATGTTAGATTATTTCACTCTGAAAATGGAACTATTCATGCTTCCTCACGTGGTGTGATTCTGGCCTGATTACACTGACATATTGGTTGATATTGTTACGAATCTGGAAGCCATTTGCACACAGACAGCAGTCCCTAAGCTTAGTTATATCAATAAGTATGTGTATAGTCAGATTCCTCCCTATGTCTAAAGGGAATTACATGTGTGTGCTGCAAAGTTTCTGTCTAGTTAGATTTTTGCAATACCCAACGCCAACAAATCAATCCTTCACTTATTCGCACCATCGACGCCATTGCCCACATGCGTTCGACCACTGACGTGGGCGGAGGTTTCCTCATCTCAGAACGCCGACTCCGCCCAGGAAAGGAGGGGGTTCCCCCCTGTCCAATCATGGATGGCCAGTACATCACCCCACGAAACCCTGTCCAATCAGGGCAAAGATGACCTCAGAGGACCGATCACCCCACACCGCCCGGGGGAGGGATAAGAATCGCCGGGCTCCCCTGAGTGCTCGCTGGAGTTGGGTTGGAATTGTCGGAGAAGAAAGGGGTCAGCAAATCTCCATTGCTCTTGGTGTGCATCGTTGGTGGTCGTCGTTGCCGTGTCTCAAGCTGGTCCTCTGACTATGCCACAGCTGTCGACTTCCATCTCTCATTTTGTCGAGCAATAACCCGGAGTCCGAGCTGGGAATCTCCACTGGCCCTCTGTGAGGAGCGACCCTGGCCCCCGCTATACCGTGTCTGGGCTCGCCGACGACCACAAGTTTCACACCTGCAGTCGCGGGCCAAACCGCACTAGGCGGCCAGGTACCGCCCAAACTCTGACCTCCAGCCTGTCTGTCCCCTTGGCTGCGAGGGTGGAAATAAAGATAATCCGGGTCCATTTTCTTTCGGTGTGTGTGTGTGTGTGTGTGTGTGTGTGTGTGTGTGTGTGTGTGTGTGTGTGTGTGTGTGTGTGTGTGTGTGTGTGTGTGTGTGTGTGTGTGTGTGTGTGTGTCTGTGGTGGCGCCATCCTATAAGTAGAAATTATATGAGTTGATTGCTCATTATACAATGTCTGTATATTCGTGATTAAGTCTGCTCTGTGTCTCCCTTCCCGATTATTGTAAATAAACCCCTGTTAAATGTACCAGCTCGTTGCGTGTCGTTTCTATCATTGACCCAGCATGGTGCGGGCTTGAGAAATAGTGAGGCCGTTTGTGCCGTAAATTGTCATTTGGACTGGCGCGGCTTTGGTAATTTCTGCTCGGTTACGCCGGACCAGAGTCGGTAACAGCGACTCGGTTCGGACAAAGCCGGCCGAGAGTGTGGCTTCCCCGGTAGTTAAATGGCGTGAGTACTTAGGTAAATTGGAATAGACAAGTGGACCCGACCTCACGCCGTCGAAATATTGGCGACCACGGTCCTTTAAGAGACCCGTTGACTCCAGAGTTATCCGGGGTGACGACCTTCGATTCCGGGTGTGAGGTGGGAGACGGCCCTACTGCTACATCTTGCATCGTTCCTCGCCACCGACCCCCGGCCCACAACAATATATCATCACTGGCAACCATAACCATTTTCGGGTGATTGTGGATTATTTTTTGTTATCATTACGGTTTGCTGTTACCATTTTTATATTGCAATGTTTATGTTATTTTATGGTTTAAACATAGTAGTACCATGCAGGAGTGTATCAGTACAATGCTTTCAAAGCTGTAAATGATTTCACAGTATGATCTCAATTAAAAACAAAAAAACCCAGAAGCCTTCGTCATTAATTTTGTGTAAAGAGCATGTGTGTGTGTATTGTCGTGACCCGGTGGTCCAACAATAGACAAGTGGTATGGAGGTTGCAACTTGGAATACAGCTGAAGGCAGCAGGGTTAAGGATTTTGATTCTAACCTTTGGAAAACTGAGCGACTAAGCATCAGGAGAAACACACCATTATGAGATTGGGATTAAAAAACCCAACCCACAAGTCCCTGCAGCATAAGCTGCAGGTGGAGGTACGAGTGCATTCCACAAAGAAAGAACCTCACAGCTTAAAGGAAATAAAGTAATGCTGTCAAAATGACATTTGGTCCCAAACAAAAGTTGTTACAACAAAACACTCTGTCTGCAACAATTTTCTGATCGTTGTTTGAATGTGTTTAGGCAACTCGGCCTGGTTTGTTAGTTCATCATACGCATATTTGACCAGGTTCGCCATTTGTTGCAAAGTCAGTTACAAGTTCGGCCTGCATGCGTGCACCATTTTCTCAGGATTGTGGTTTTGGTACTGATGCAGTACCCCCATTAACTTATCCTGATCTGTGCCTAGAACAAAGAGGCAGCACCAGCGGCTGAGGATCCGAAGCCTTCCGCAGACATGTGAGGGAAGGATGATGTTGTCTCATAACCTAGTTTCTTCAAATCCTTTGTCACAATGTTGAAACAAACTTGAACGTGGCCTTGTGAACGCACCCTGGTGACTGGCAATGGAGACAGGAAATTTTATGTTAACCCGTTGCACACCATTTTTGTGAAAACAATGTCAACGTTATTTCCATAAGCAAGTTCTTGGTAGTTCAGTCAATAAGAACCAAAGTCAGATTGATGCATCTTGCTAAAAGGAAACTACTCTGAGTAGTAACATGTGCAGGGGTGATGAGAAGCAAGAGTTAAACGAAAATGCCACAATACTACAAATAAGGGTGAACACAAAAGAGGAATGATAAATAAAATGGTTATGAACAAATCCTAAGTGATGCAAATTCAAACTCTAATGGCACTTGGTAGAGCGCAAACATCCGCTAGGCTGAACAGTTTACATTTTGTATCCCACTGATTGGCCAGATTCCCATCTGGATCAATTCATCCATGTCAGACACCCAACCTGTCCACCAAGTTTCATCCAAATCCATCCACAGCCTTTTCAGATATCATGCTATATATTGTTTTCAGCCCCATCTCTCAATAGTGAAGAATCACTTAATAATTTATAGTATCCGAATCCATCCATCGGGACCATACTCTGTGCAGAGCGTTGGTACTGCCGAAGCAGTTTCCTTGGCTATTTGACACATTCCTGGATGGGTCGCCACTCCCACACAGGATACCAGCAAGCTGGCACTCATTTTGCCGACCTCGGAAGGATAACAGGCAGAGTCAACCCCACCTGGTATTAATTCAACAGGTGAGTGCGATTTGAACTCATGACCCTCGGATCCCAAGTCTACCTCTGTTGCCATTAAGCCAACACCAGGCATAGTATCCAAATGGGGATCTGGATTTTCACCAAAATCTAATCAGTTCGTCCTCGTCACATACCCAACCTATCCACTGAGTTTCCTCTGAATACGTGCATAACTTTTTGAGATATCCTACTCACAGACAGACAGACAGACAGACAGACAGACAAACAGGGCTGAAAACATAACCTCCGTCTACCTTCAGTGGTGGAGGTAACAATTATTTTACTCAAACAATAGTCATCTACAGTTTCTCAAACAAATCAAACCTCCTCTTGGGAAGGTGCATTATAACCAGTAACCACTTGTGGTTTTACTCTGTACTCAGAAAATAGCCAATCTTGTGCCAAACCCAATACTCAAACACCTGTTCCACAACCTAACAATGCTATTCCTTGCATTCAAGAAGGTGCGATCTTGTGGAAATACCTGGAAATATCCCTTAAAGAGCTTGTAGATTCAAACGCAATTGAAAATAAAGGATTTGTTCTAATCGTGTTGGATGCAGCTCATTGTGTGACGACTCATTTATGCGCGAGTACAAGTGCAATTATGTTGTTTTCAAACATGTTCCAGTTTAGATGCTTTTTTATTTATTTTGTGAGCGATTTCCCTCCAAACCAAACCAACTTAGAATGCTCTGGCCAGCAACATTTGATAAGAGACAGTAAACCATCACCTGCCTCAACACTTGCTGCAAAGGATTTTCTCATATGGTTAATAAACGCTGCGTTGTTTGGGGTTGGACAAACTTGTGTGGCAATGCTTTAGCCATGATGTATATGTTTATAACGGATAATGCACAGGGTGAATGAGAGGTACATTTTGTGCAATTAACTTTAAATAACATTGCAAAGGGAGCTCTGGATCCATTGGTTTGCCACGAACACTGCTGGGGACCGTCTCAACAAAATTCCCGACCTTACGGGCATCATTCGCAATTCGAGTCGGTTAAAATGAAAGCTGTCGAAGTGATCTTGATGGTTTTGGACCAAGTTGTTTACATGGTAAAGGTACCTCGTGTGCCACAGTGCATCCGTGCCTACGGGTCGTCTCAACTTTGCAAGCCGTCTCTCCTTTTTGAGGCCCATCCACATTTACAGGCCATGTTTTTAAGAACAAGGAATCTGCCTCTTCACAAATTTTCATCGTGTATGGTGAATTTTATTTTAATGAAGGATGAGCTCGGAAATTTAATGACCCTATACTTTTATTTTATACGGAATCAAATTTTTTTTTATTGATGAGGCCTTCAATTAATTGGATGCGGATCATAGCAAAGCACATGTCCACAAAATATTTAATTGAACGATTATGCGAGTTTGCTGCAACATGTGTCGAGACATATTGTGATGCCATGTACTTCTCCAATAAATGACTTTCCACGACATCTAAAAACGCTTCTTTGTGTGAATATGGAAATTATAAATGATACTCAGACAAATTTGCAGAACAGATAAAACTTTATCCTTCACGATTCATCTTCCTGAATAAGATTAACTATTCTACACTACACCACACACACACACACACACACACACACACACACACACACACACACACACACACACACACACACACACACACACACACACACACACACACACACACACACACACACACACACACACACACACACACACACACACACACACTTCACTCAATGACGTCAGTAATGATGGACCTGTGTTCAAGGAGAACAAAAAATAAAAAAAAGAGCATGATTACCTCAAAACACATTTCATCATGTGCTTTAAAAACCAGGTTCATGTTTTTTTTGTAGGTAATAAAAATAAAAATAATTCTGATATATTTTTAACTCACCTGGAACATAGTTCAGGTGAACTTATGGGATGGCACGTCAAAAAAGAATCAATCAACACCAAAAGAATTGGCTCACACAGTCAGGATGATTCGAGGAGGTATGACTGAATGCTTTTGCTTCCTCATACAGCGTTCATCGGAGTGTTCTTTATAGGAAACTCAAAGTGAACGGTTGACGGAAAGGACTCATTCAGGTCGCCAGAGGGTAACAACCCCTCATGGGGATCGTTATCACGTCACCCTCGTCAGAAGGAACCGCTTTTCAACATCACAGTCTCTCCAGAATGGCTCGCAAAGAGCAATTAGCCACCAAACTCCGACCCAGACAATTTAGGACAAGCTTTATGCCAGTGGTATGAAGTCCAGTCGAGCACTGTTCCACATCTAATTCCAATATCACAAACAGAGCGTGAAGTGTTGGTGCAATGTTCTCATCAAAGAAGTGTCTCGATTCTGCCTAGACTTTAATGATAGATGGATGTAGTAGATTCTGGAGATTAGGTGGGCAGCAATTTGCCAATTGCACCATGAGGCAGCATGATCGGTTTGGTGTGGGCAGTCAGATGGTATGGGCTGGCATTCATGTGTTTGAAAAGAACTAATCTTGTCATCATTCAGAGGGGTTGAGATCATGACAGCGAGAGTTACCACTCTAGAGTCTAGACCAACAGAAACGCCCCAAATTAATTTGTACGGAGGACAATGCCCATTCAAGTTGCCATCAACACTGCACTTTCTGAACACATCATCACCCACATGGGGAGGCATGCACGATTTCTGGACTCAAATCTGATTTAGCATGCTTGGGACTTCCTAGCAAGGTGTGTTTGTGGTCAAGAAGTCAACCGACTATCTCGTGATCAACTACAAGTGGCCACAATCGCCGGCGAATGACGCAACATCACGCAGCAAGAAAAGGGTTATCTGATTTGGTCAATTATACGTTTTACAAGCTTGTATTGTGGTCAAGGGTGGTCACACATTATTAAAACCCTTTTTTTGTCAACGTAAAAGTGTCTGTTATCATTTGCTGACCGGTGCCGGAGCCAATTTGAGCATTCATTTCAGACAACCACGTATTTTTTTTTCGCAGAACAACACAATTTTGGCTTCTATCCATGTCATGTTTGTTCATGGAGTGGACAGAGCAATGCATGGACAAGCAACAATTAAAATTTTACAATTAAAATACTGATGGACTATATTTAAAATCTTGCCTTCACGTCCTTCACCGCGTGCAACAACTCTCAGGTCTGTGTATTCCGGTCTCCGTCCTTTCAACCAACTGGACAAAAACAGGCACATACATGATGAGCGAGATCAATTCCACAGTTTCACCCAAACTGCCGATCGAAAACAACAAATCAATTGGACTCCATGATACAATTGATACATTTGCACTTACCTCATTAATCTCTGCAATAATGACGAAGATTCCGGAACAAACATAGGAATGGTCCGCGTGTGCCTGTAAAGTGAACAAAAGTTCTGGATTTGCAAACTTGGCTTTTAAACGGTACAACCTCAAAAACTATGGTGAAAGCCTCCGTTATATGGAACCAAAATCTCATGTTTTGGTGCCGTTTAATAATGTTACATAACCCAAACCATGCAGGCAATTGTTGCATGCTAAGGGTGCCCTCATAAACGGTGCTGAAAGGCCATAGATCATTTTGTGTCATTCACTCACCGTATGTGCCATGATTTTTTAAAAAAAAACTTAAAGGTTAAAGGCCTCAAGGGTCAAAAGCCCTCAGAAGCCGTGTAAATAGACATGTGACAGCACTTGTTAGGTGACCTAACGGATGGGACAGACAAGTGACCTAACAATGACAGCACCTTGCCTCACATGTCTCTCCACCACCTCTCCTTCCACTCAACCAATCCTCTCTCTGTACTTTAAGGGAGAGGTTATTACCTCCACCACCAAAGGTGGATGGAGGTTATGTTTTCATCCCCATCTGTCTGTTTGTCTGTGAACAGGATAGCTCAAAAAGTCGTGGACAAATTCGGACGAAACTTGGTGGACAGGTTGGGTGTGTGACAAGGAAGAATTGATTCAAATTTGATTAAGATCTGAATCCAGATCTGAGAATTTTTTAAAGTGCTTCTTCATCATTGAGAGATGTGGTCAAAACGATGTATATCAGATCTCAAAAACGTTGTGGACGAGTTATGACAAAACTATGTGGATGAGTTGGTTTTGTGACAAGAATAAGCCGATTCGATTTTCGATCAGGACCAGATCCAGATCTCGCTCATTAGTGGGATGCAAAACATAAACTGTTGAGCCTGGAAAGATGTGTGTTCTACCGAATGCTGTTCTAGTTTTGTGTATAATTCAATTCTGACAACTCAAAAAAAAACAAATAATAATAATTAAAAAAAATAAAAATAAAAAATAAAAAAAAGAGTCCTGGGTCCAGTCAACTCTTGAGCCTCCCGAGTAATTATGAATATACTCTGCCTCAAGTATGAGCATTTGACATCACTACAACAGGCCAATCTCATGTCACTAATAATGTTGGGATAAAGGCCATAAATGTATTAAACCAATGGACCTGTGGGTTGAGTGGTTGGGGGAATGGTGCAAAACTTTTTTTTAAATTGAGAAAAGGAAGTGAAGGAGCCACGATTATAGCATCTAATTTGAGCCCAGGGTGATTTATATTGTCAAGGCCACTTTTTCACTTTTGGTTGACTTTTGAAAGGTCACAGGAAGGAGAAATAATGATAAAATAAAAAAATGGCGAGAATTTTTAAAAACTCAATGTGCCTGAAAAGCCTCAGGTGAATTTTCCTTTCAAATTCTGAGAGGGATGGGTATTAAAATGCCCCTTTTCTGGTTGAGCTGATGTGTGATGACCCCAAAGGTTAATTAGGCCGTCAAGACTGACCAATCTCATCCTCATCCTCAGTTTGTGACAATTTTGTCACAAACTAATGTGCTGCAACCGGTTCCTATTGAACCGGTGAAGCATGTGTGGTTTCCAACATGCGCACAATCTAGAGTCGCGAGAAAACTCGCCAACCCTCAATGCCAATGTACACGTTAGCAAAACTTCACAGTCAATCATCACCAAGAGAACACAACAAGGATATTACACTGCACATGTAATAAATAGATGGCCCAAAGACAGCTTTCAGTAGACCAATTCAGCTTTGGCTTGAATCTAGCATTTTACCATGGAAACATAATATGAATCGTGTTAAAAGATAAGCGCCACACTCTTACCGGCCAGGTGTAATGGGAATGTGCACTGCACCGTAACCACGCACGACGTCATTTCCAAACACATCAGGTCCATACACACTTAACACCAACTGCGGCCCTGCAGCAAAATGCATCAAAAATCCAGCCAAAATTGATTCAAGACACAAAAATCCAATTTAACAATGAAGTACAACAATGACAAACTCTAGTTTCAGTTTCTAGACTGATGGTTGACCATAACATATTAACTTTGATGAAATTATACATGTAAAAATATATACATATATATTATATACGTACACACAAATAAAACTCTTCAAGTCTTTTTGTCATGGTGTGCGTAATGCAAGTCTAATAACCGAGTTTAAAATTCCCCTGTGTGTCAAATATTTTCTTCTCGGTTTCTAACCAAGTAAACCTCTCCATGAGGTGAAGAAGTAGATACAGACACAACATCAACTAGAACAGCACTCAGTGGAGCGCATACCTCCAACAGGCTGAATCGATTACGTTTTGTTTCCCACTGATAGGCCGGATCTGGATCCGGACCTGCACCAAAATCAATTTGGCTTGTTCTTGTCACCTAACGAACAACTGATCCACCAACTTTTGTCACAAGTTGTCAACAACTTTTTGAAATATCATGCTATATATATTGCTTTTGGCCAACCGGGCGTAGTGGCGTGCGCCTGTAATCCGGCTACTCGGAGGCTTGGGTTGGAGGATTGCTTGAGGACGGGAGCTCTGCGCTGGGCCGCGCTATGAGAGGGTGCAGAGCAGCCCAGAATCATGGCGAAACCCAATCCTTATCCCTGTGTCGTAAGAGGCGACCAGGGTTGCGTCAGGAAGGGCATCCGGCGTAAAACCTGTGCCAAATCAGTATGCGGATCATAATGGATGATCCGCTGTGGCGACCCCTAACGGGAGCAGCCGAAAGACGAACAACATATTGCTTTTGGCCCATCTCACAATTATGAAGAATCACTTTTAAAAAAACTCTCGCATTTGGACCTGGGTCTTCACCAAAATAGAATCAATTCATCCTCATCATACACCAAACCTGTCCACCAATGGTCGTCAGAATCCGTCGATAACGATTTGAGATTTTGTGTTACATCTTGTTTTTAGCCCTATCAATCAATGGTGAAGAATCACTTTCAAAATTTCAAGAATCTGGATCAGGATCCAGATCTTTACCAAAATATAATCAATTCATCCTTGCTTCACACCCAGGCTCTCCACCAAGCTTTAGCTACATCCATCCACAACTTTTTGTGATATCCTGCTCACAGACAAACTGACGGACAAACAGACAAACATGGGTGAAAACATAACCTCAGTCCACCTTAGGTGGCAGAGATAATCATCACAATGACAACCTAATCAACAACAAATCACAGCAAGTTGCTCACAACCAAACGGGTTTGTGCTTTTAAAGGTGACGTCCAGAGGAAAGTTCCACACGAGAAGCTCTTGACTCCCTTGATTCTTCGTAGAAATCTGTGAGATTCCCTCCTCCAGCCCCTGGATAAATAAACTCTGGGTTCATCAAAGCGAAACCGGCATTTACATTTTTTTTACACTGATGCAGTTTGTGTATAAAAGTATTTCATTATTAACTGCAGCTTGAACAAAACGGAATTAAATTGTGGTGAATACCAAAAATGCACAGTCAAGACATGCCAGTCAAGATCGAGGAAAAAAAATAGCAACTATTTCTCATGCCCACATGCAGGCATAACTGTTGTAATACTAATCCCCCCTTCTGACCTAATCTCACCTCGTGCTCCTTTACCCGGTGAGTGCCACTTCGAATGCCCTCACCAGGATAATTATTTTCACACTACCCTCCTCTAACTAATCTATCACCCGCTAATGCGAATGAAACTTTGCCCGGGAATAGGTTGTTCACCTGCACCCACATTGCTCAAAAACTCTCTACCCCACTCTACTCTAATGAGCCCCCAGCGTTCACGGAGGTGCTTGGCGTAATCTCCACATCAAAGGTTGGAGCGATCCAGGAGGGCATTTCATCGCCCCTGGAAGGTCGTAGTCGGTCGGTGTGGACGATCCAGGGAAGGGCATGTGGCCCCAATTTTACCTTAATCACCACATCACAGATTTGCAACAGGACGACCCCTGGGCCCTGCCAAGGCAAGGTGAGCTTTGGACATTTGCCCTTCCTTCTCCAGGGATTGAAAAACCAAATCTTCATCCCCGGAGAGTATACGCTCGCCTGACTTCGATGGACACATCTGCGCTTCAGCTTTACACCCGCCAGATGGAGTTGGCGGTGCGAGAAGGCATGGACCCATTCCATACCTTCCACCAAGTGACGTGCATAACCCTCCCTCATTCCTGGGCAAAGGAGCGTAAGCATTAGCGAGCGATAGATTAGTTAGAGGAGGGTAGTGTAAAAATAATAATGCTGGTGAGGGCATTGGAAGTGGCCCTCATTGGGCAATGGAGCACTAGGCTAGATTAGGTTAGAAGTGGGGGTAGCAGGAGAAGTTATGCCCACATGAGGGCACAGGAGCACTAGGATAGGGGGGGTTAGAACTAAATAGGAGTAAGAGAAACAGAGTGTGAGAGACGATTGACATGTCGTGGGGACGTAGCTATCTTAGCGACAGAGTTAAAAGGAATGTGTGTAGTGTAAGGGATGACAGGGTGAGCACAAGTTATTCAGTGGGAATGGTGTTAGTAGATGGTGCCAGTGTGAATGGAAATGTGTAAGTGAGAATGAGCATGTATGGAATGAATGTGGGTCAGCGGCCTGAGAGTGAATGTAACTGCAGCGTGTATGGTGCGAAGGAAGGATTGGGAGGGAATGAGCCCTGCCCAAGGAAGCTCCAGGCCGTAACAATATATAAATATATATATATATATATATATATATATATATATATATATATATATATATATATATATATATATATATATATATATATATATACAGTCAACCCCCGCTTCATCGCGGTTCACCTATCTCGCCCCCGGTTCATCGCGGGTTTTCCCTTGGAACGTAACTAATTTTTTCTGCGGATTCCCCCGGTACATCGCGGTAATAATATATAAAATATAAATTACTTAAGCAATAAATTATAACGCGTGGCGCTCGACCAGTCACACAACGCACGAGACAAAGTTTCGCTTGTGAACTTCGAATATTTTCTACGTTTTTTTCTCCAAGCCCCACGATGCCGCCCAAACGCCCTGCACCTTCTAAGGCTTCTGGCAAGGAAACGAAGCGCCAGAGGAAGGTCCTGGGACGCTCTAGGAGAAGGTTAAGGTGAAGGTGCTCAATATATGCTTTGGGAAGGAAAAAGGTTTGCCGCTGTTGGACGAGCACTGCTCATACCCAGCACCTCAAAACCGACCAGACCAGACTAGTCGATCTCAGGCACCTCAAACCCAATCACTGCCAAACCGACCAGACGAGACGAGTCGATTTTTTGGGGGAGGCGTCCATTCATCGCGGATTTTCACTTAGCACGGGGAGGTTTGGAACGTAAGCCCCGCGAGAAACGGGGGCTTACTGTATACACACAAGTGTTGTGTCAGTTGTTCTGCAGTGACCTGCAATGTCTGATCCATCCATCACCGGGCAGAGGGGGAGGGAGAGTTGGGGCAGGTGGAGAGAAGGGGAATCCTCCAGGCAATATGTCCACAATCAGAAATTCTGGATGAGGTTATGATGTGATGATAGAATTGTGATCACAGTGTATTTGATCTTGACTACAAAGATTTTCCTTCAAACCTATGATCTTCCCTTGCTGCAGGACATGAACCAATCGGTGATCTCTCAGGTTGATTTGATTGATTGTGCTATCCTGATGGTTACCAGTGATTGCTTTTTTTGAAAAAAGGGAAAGGGCCGATCATCTAAACGCAAGCTCAAGATGTCATCAATGTCACAAATAAAAGAGGATTACAAAATAACTTACAGCTGTTGGGGCCCAATCGTTCCCAAACACGAAGCAGTACTTGAGATACAAGTCGTCAAACTCTGGAAACTGGTGAAAAAACAAACACGCATTGGTATACCGATGTGCAAAGTCACAACAAATGTGCATAGGCATAGCAAAACATGCTTCAAAGGATAAACCATCAAATCAAACAGAATGTCTTACGAACAAATGAAATTTTCACTTTCCAGGTCTTTAACTGCTTCATCATGTCCTCAAGAAAGGACTCGAGTCGGCGAGCAAGTATTCTTACAAAAAACTAAAATTTAAATTGCAATTCAGTGTGACTTCAAAGCACTTCCTTTCAAACTCAGCTTTCCCATTCAAACTGAGGCGTTGGCCCTACATTTCAAACAGTTCAACCAATTGGTACTTTTACCGGAACGTCTGTGCCCATTGTCTCGTGTTCCTCCCTCCAGTCTTTTGAGATCACTGCCTCATGATTTCTCCCTACCCACCCACTATACCTCCTCCTCCTCCTCCTCCTACTAATTCCACAGCCCCAATTAGTCTACTCTTACTGACCCCCCCCCCCTGCTTGCTTTCTTTTCTGTCACTCGTGTACTCAAGTGTGATGTCTTTGTCTCCCTGATCCTCATTGATCCTCTGCACATTCTAGAACTTGCTGCCCTCTGTCGTTTACCTCCTCCCTGATAGGATGTTTCATGTCACAATATTGTGTTAATCCATTTCTAATTTTATCTTCCTTAAATCCATGGCATGTAAAAGTATGTTCTTGTTCCTGACCCCATTGATAGTCAAGCATTTCTGAGTTACATAAATCTTTTGTTGTTTGACATATAACCTTGTCAATTGTAGGTAGGTTAAATCTACACCAATTGTGATATAGGAAATGAACTCCTCTTTAATATGAGGGGTCATTTGTGTATATAGGTTTAGTGGTTATGATTTTAGGACAATATGAATTACCCCTACCCCCATCCTACATCTTCGCTTTTGCCAACATTTTGTTATCAGAGGGGGCTCGCAAAAGTGCTGACTGTGTTGTTGCGCAAGAGTTTCACCATTGCCAACATTGGTTTTCATATACTCAAAGGGTGTCTCTTTATGAAAATCAACACAAAAATTTTATAGCAGACCGGGCAATTTTTTTTTAATTTTGATCGGTTGGCTCCCGGACTATGAGCCTCTATTTATACACAAGCCAAAGTACAAGGTTCTACAAAAACTAGGACTGCAATCTGTGGTTGATAGCCATTTGGATTTCACAGTTTACTGCACAGTCGTGATTCCACTTTAGTAACTTGTTGGCCTGATGCAAATTATCATTGTTACGTGTGTGTGCATTTGTTTTTTTTTCCTCCTTTATTTCCACTTTCGTTGCTTATTACCCCCGCCACCTAAGGTGGACGGAGGTAATGTAATTACCCGTTTGTTTGTCTGTCTGTTTGTTTGTCAGTGAGCACGATTTGTCAAAATGTTATGGATGGATTCAGCCCAAACTTCGTGGACAGGTTGGGTGTGTGTCAAGCACAAATTGATTCGATTTTGGTGAAGATCCGGATGCAGATCCGTCCTATCAGTGGGATACAAAACGTAAACTGTTCAATCCGGCGTTGTATGTTGTTGTTGTTGTTCGTCTTTCGGCTGCTCCCGTTAGGGGTCGCCACAGCGGATCATCCGTTATGATCCGCATACTGACTTGGAACAGGTTTTACGCCGGATTCCCTTCCTGACGCAACCCTGGTCGCCTCTTACGACACAGGGATAAGGATTGGGTTTCACCATGATTCCGGGCTGCCCTACACCCTCTCATAGCGCGGCCCAGTGCAGGGCTCCCGTCCTCAAGCGATCCTCCAACCCAAGCCTCCGAGTAGCCGGATTGCAGGCGCACGCCACTACGCCTGGTTTCAATCCGGCGTTGTATGCATTTTGTAAATCTTTGCATTCAATTAAACTCACACAGTACAAAGTGTGGTTCTCGTAATATTTCTGTTATTACCAGTTAATCATTCGCGTCACGATATTAAGTCAGTTTCAGCAGAATCAAATTTTGCGAATTGTTGGGAACCAGGTCGATGAAACTCGAAGAAAGGTTTGACAGTGGAGGGAGGGGGGGGATACATTACGGTATTTGGTCAGTGTGACCACTCCTTGGCTTTTTCACAAGATCTTGGCTATTCGTTGTTCACCTTGGCTTTCTATAAGTTTTCTTGGCGTAGAGGTTTCTATTATCATCGCTTTTCTGAAACATTGTGAATTCTTGGCATTTATGAAAATGAGGAGTGGTCACATGGTATTTGGTGCTGACGTGTGGTGGAAACACTGCCTCTGCTTTATCACTACAAGATCAAAGAGGGATGACATCAGGTCGTCATCCCATGATTTGGAACTGAATAACATGGGACCTTGACCCAATGATGGTTGAAAGCGATCCTTTCAGATACTAACCCTGAAACCGAAGTACGTTGTTAAAGAAGGGTTACGTGTGCACGTAAAACAAAACAAGATGGTCCCAAAGTACATCGTCAGCGAATTATATTTTGTATACATGGTCGAGGCTCATGGAAATGATAGAACAAAAATGGAAAGGGGGAAACACCACCAGGAGAGCGAGTGAGATCAAGGGCAGGGGTGGAGAAAGAAGCATGGGGAGGGTGAACAAGCTGAAGTACAGCAAGAATTGGAAGAGGAAGGCGGGGATGAAACAGAAGAGGAACAAAAGAAAAGAGGTGAGAGAGAAGGGGGGGGGGAAGGGAGTACCTAACTGTACTTGGGAATGGGGTCATTTGGTCGTCAAAAGTTCAGATGAGCCAAGGAAAGACCTTGCATGATGGAGGATGCCCATAAGACGGGTGGCTTTGGAGGATATCTTGAAAATTTGGTCTGCCCAAGAAAGTTCGTTCCCTTACAAGGAACTTCAACGAAAGAGAGCAAGACCATTAGATCAGGCTCATAAAAACCTGCGCTGTTGTTGTTGTTGTTGTTGTTTGTCCATGATCGATCCTTTTAAAATGATCCATTGTGAGTTCGAATTCGTGACGTCTCCGATGGCTGCTTCTGTTACAAATCACATTCAATGATCTAGATCCGTTGGACAGAGAAATAGCTTCGGGAGAAAAAGAAATAAAGGAATCATCTCACCAGTCCGCTTTCAACCTGCCCACTGATCATCAGCATGAACACCGTGGATGCGCTCGGTACAGCCGTGGCCATGGTCTGAACGTATTGGCTCGAACTGATTAATAATATAAGCAGTCAATAAATTAACAAACATGGAAGTGCAAAACTGTCGGCGTCCTTGGCAACAGCAGCCGGAAATGACGTCATCGGCCAGCAGTCACCGAACAGAATTAGGCGCTTCGCTTTTATCCAATTCCGAAAAATATTGTCAGGAATTTCAATCCGTTTCATTCGACGCAACACTTCATGAGATTGAGTTTTTTTCCGAATGAATGCAAAGCAATTCTCCAAAAAAAAAAAAAAAAAGAAGAAATTCCTCCTTACCTATACACCGCCTTACCTATACACAGCCTTATCGATTATTATCGGAATCGTCACGTAAGTTATTTTTCAAGGAACTTCAACGAAAAAGGAAAACATTAGGCCCATCAGAGCCAGCGCCGTTGTTCCGTCGCTTTTTCGATGCCGATCAGCAAGCAAGAAAGCATCACGTGACATTTTAAAGCGTTTGGGATGGGATCACCACATCACCACATCACCCCATCAGGGTTCGAACCGCCGTCCTTCCAGAATCAGAGCACACGGTGTAACCATTGAACGACTGATTCACTGGTGTAAATGTAAGAAAAAGAAAAACAGCCTTTTTAATCGTGTTGGCTTGAAATGAACATCTGACCGCTCCGGCATTGAGGTAAATATGTTTCCCGCCAAAAAAAGCAATAAATCGCGCTTCATAATATTACCTATGTCAGTTTACCAAATTGTTTGTGTGTGATCGTGACTCGATTCGATATGAAACCAAACATTGGCTGTCCACGAACCAAATTGTGGGTCAACTTAGCTAAATATAGCATAACAATTGTGCATTTTGTGAGGAAAGCACCAAATTTGGCACACTAGTAGCCTAACATATTATGAACAGGTTTGGATATTGGGCCATCTCAAATTCAGCCGCTGATGGCTGTGGCAGCCATTTTCCACTGCCATCAAAAATTTTGAGATGGCCCAATATCCAAATGTGTTCGTAATATGTTAGGCTACTAGTGTGCCAAATTTGGTGCTTTCCTCACTTAATGAACAATTGTTATGCTGAGTTGCCCCACTATTGTTTGCCGAGATGGACTGCATGACAGCCACTTCCGGCAACTTTGAGTAAGCGTCGATCATCACCATAAGTAAACGGCCCATTATATTACTGGCTCCGCAAAATCTACATGCACTGTCATGCTCTATCGGTGGGTGGACACGAGACACGGGAGGGATTATCAGCATCAGTCAGATGGCACATGCTTTTACCGTCCGCTCAATGTTTGCATCAAGCCTAGGCCACCACAACAAACTCCGGGCTAAACTCTTCGCATTCACCAAATCACCACGCCAAAGTGACCCTCGTGCAACTGATTGAGACAGTTCTGAGGAAATGAAGTGGGAATAGCACAACCTTGAGCTAAAGACAGCCCGGGAGCACGCGATACGTATGGAGCATATTTTTGACGTCAAGAGCAACTCGCGCCAACATCCAGACAATACAACGTGCGCAATACGCAACAAAACGGGATTGTGACGAATGTCAGCGGTCACGTCCAAAGCGAATACCAGACCAGGCTTGATCTGGTCAAACATGTACACCTTGAGCTCGTCTGTGGGTTCAGCGATGACCTTAGGAGACGGCAGTTGAGACAGGCCATCACGGTTAGCGTGCTGTTCGGAAGCACAACATTTGATTTCGTAGTCATACGCACTAAGAAAGAGACACCGTCTCTGTAGTCGAGCAGCGGTAGTGATTGGAATACCTTTCCGAGGATTGAACAAGAGCTGATGCCGCTGATGATCATTTTGTAGGAGGAAATGTCGACCTATCGAGTAGTGACGAAACTTCAACACGCCCCATACCAGACTCAGCGCTTCATGCTGAATTTGAGGATAATTCTGCTCTGTGGCCATCAGAGCATGTGATGCAAAACACTGGAAGCTGACTCCCGTCATTCTTTGCCTGAGTCAAGACAGCACCAATGCCGTACGACGAGCTGTCACGTGCAAGAATGAGAAGACGTGAAGGTTCGTAATGCGTGAGAATTGTCTCTTCAGGAAGACAAGGTTTTACTCGTTCGAATGCTGCTTGTTCCGTCGAATTCCACCTCCAACGAACATCTCGACGCAGCGTGCGAGTCAATGGGCTGAGCTCAATGCTTAGGTTGCTGACATATCTGGTAATACTGAACGAGCCCAATGAAGGACCGAAGCTGAACTTTCTCTTGGGCTGGGCAATCAATTGTTGGCTCTTGTGTCTGGTCATTCATACGCTGTTTATTTCATTTAACAAACCACTACATCCATCAAACCCAATTGTTTGGTCAACTCGCCAGTGTAAGTACGAAGAAGGGGAGGGTGGACTAAGGTGAACACCGGACAATCCAAAACGACACCAGGTCTGCTTACTCACGAGACTGACTGATGCCCCGGTATCCACTGCGAAGCTGACTGTCCTGCGTTACATTCACGGGGGTGGGGGTGTTGCATTGGTGTTGCTGTTGTTGCGGTTCTGCAAAACCACATGCCTCTAAGGCAATGGCACCCAACATACAGTGATCCTCAGGCAGTTATTTTGTTCCTCTTCGTGCAGTCAGATCTTCCCCTCATGTCTAGTAGGTTAACGGGATGAAGTGCGTTGCACGGGTCTTATAGTTTGGTCTAATTATATCTCTAACTTTTATTCAATCCTGATTTCCATTCCAACCCTTTCCTTTTATCCATGGTACAAATCAAATAAAGCAAGCAAGCAACACACACAATATTAATAACAGGCACCAAGCAGCCTAACATGAGCAAATCACAACAAGAACAAAGACGCTACCCGGCGCGCCCTTTCATTCAAATCTGCATGCCAATTTACAGCGGAATGTCACCTTGCTCACCAAAAACTCATCACCTCGACCACCAACATCTCCCGTACATTAGAAAAATATTCCCGCACCTCCTGGAACAACTGTTTCGATACAATTCATTACTAAACAGAGCCGTGCTGCACGGCTCAGGTTACTTGGACCACGTGATGCGGGGACAAGTCAATAACGTTAGCTGCACCAACCGCATCTCGCCGGGGGTGCCACGAATGGCACGTGGGATTGATACGACCCTCACCCAGTCACCAGAACACGGCAGGACGGGGAGAGCATGGGAGGAGCAGTCCGGGAGTTCGGTACGGAGCTCCGGGCCGTGTCGCGCCGGATTTGCGAATGAGACCGCTTCCGGCTCTAGCAGCCTTGCAGGGTGTGGCCAAGACCACCGTGGCCCAATAGAGAAGCACGATTCGGGTCATGGGGCGTAGCTTCGGGTTGTCACCCCACCCTTCGTCCAGGGCTTATAAAAGGTGGATCAAGAAGCCGTCCACCCTCTTTTTCGCCTGCCTACCTCACCCTCTCATCTCCGCCCTCTTCTTCACTGGTCCTCGTTGTCTGCCCGTCGCTGGATCTACACTCATGGTTGGTGTGCGACAGACATTCTTCTGGGACCAGTGTGGAACACACGTTTCCACGAGCCTCGGAAAAGTAAAGTGACTAAGCAGGAGATAATGTGCCGACTCTTGAGGTGGGATCGCTCAAGCGGAGCGTCCCACGGAGGTACACGCTACACTCACAGACCTATACATGACTCGGCTCAGAATCTTTTGCCTCACACATCTTCTCTCCTCTCTCTCTTTCCACCCCTCCAACTCGTCCCCTTTGGACGCACAAAAGAGCATCCCACTGATTCGCAATCACGGTTTCCTTTGGCACGACACTCTGAAATAGACAGTTCCTACGAGAGTGTGAACCACCACACCCCTGACAATACTGCAGTGGCAGCTGGCCCTGTGATGCCCTGCTTGCATGCAGCCAGGACGAAAGGAGTTCCTGATATGCTGACCAAGATGGGGAATTGTGAACGCATGACCTGCCAGCAGCTATGGCATTGAAACTGATGCGACCATCTTCTGACCTTTACCCTGCGATGAAGTCATGGTTCGACATGAATCCTCATCGCGTTGTGGTGTCTTTCGCACAATGATGAGGACACACGGAGAGAATCAAGTGCCATTTATTCCATCAAAGCAGGCCTCACTCGGCCGAGCCAACAGCAGCCTCACTGGACCGTACACGATACTCAGTCTTGGACTTTCTGGGCCTCATGCCATCAGCACTGACGATACGACTGAGAAATCCCACTTCTGGCAACATAAATATACACTTGTCATGTTTCACCTTAACACCGGCTTCGACAAGATGTTTGAGAACCGCCTCAAGGTTACACAAGTGTTCAAGATCATTATGACTGGTGATCAAAACATCTTGAAAATTGCTTTCAGTAAATTCTGCAGATTACATTGAAATATGGCAGCGGCCGATTTAAGGCCAAAACGACAGCGATTGTATACAAACAACCCCTTGTGAGTGTTAGACCATATATTGTTGTAGGGCCGGGTATCGGTGGCGAGCACGACCGCTAGAGGGAGCAGTATAGTCAACTCCACCGAACACACCGGAATTTAGGTCGTGACCCTCGGATAAGTCTGAAAGGCACGGGTCCCTTACAGGCCATGAATCGCAAATAATTCGACCACGTGGCGTAGGGTTAATTGCAAAACTTCAATATACCTAATTACCCACGCGGCAAAGCTAACGGGGAATTCACACCTCGAGATCTCGAGCGGGACGAGCCGCTACCGTGCCCGAACCGTGTGTAACCCGAGTGGATGGTTACTAAGGCCCGTCGGTCCAAATGAACAATTTACTGCCTCGCTATTCCTCAACACGCACCATGCTAAGCCAATAAAAGAAATGACAGGGAACGAGCTGGGACATTCAACGACAGGGAAATTTATTACAATAATAAGCAGGGCGGGAAGCACGTAAGAGCAGAGTTATCCGAATATCAGGCAGGCAATATACAGTGAGCAAAAGCATGAACAATTCTACTTAAGAGACGGGGCCCACACACAGACACACACCCAAAAGAAACGGACCCCGTCGTGTCTTTATTGAAGGCTTCCAGCTCAAGGAAAGGTGAGCTGGAGGCCAGAGCCTGTGCT
This sequence comes from Eptatretus burgeri, assembly GCF_056783735.1. Lineage (NCBI taxonomy): Eukaryota > Metazoa > Chordata > Myxini > Myxiniformes > Myxinidae > Eptatretus > Eptatretus burgeri. The sequence continues at coordinate 50,897,123 of NC_140975.1, read as the reverse complement.
TGGACCTGTCTGCCTCGTGTGGTCTTCGACGATCTGGCTCAGTGGCGGGACTCAAACCGCAGATTCACGTGGCGTCAAGGACGAAGGCACCAGGAGTGGAGCGGCAGACGCCAGCATGATCCAGACGGCAAAAACAAGCGAAGAGGCGGCGAGGCAGGTGAAGCAAGTGATTCTCCTTAGGCTCCGACACACAACCAGGCTCTGACACCAACACGAACATGAACACCCCTCCAAAGGGAGCCTGGTCTTTTTATCCGCTCCCTGAGCGGGGCGGAGCCTCGGTATCGGACGCTCTGTGCACACTTGGCTGGACAGGGATCAGGTGTGTTGATGCGCTGTTCGCTCCTGATTGGACAGGAATCAGGTGTGTTGACGCACTGTGAAAACTCAAACTGAACAGCAAGGGGAGCCTGGTAAAGCGCTAGTTCAGTGGAGGAGTTGTGAATTGGAATGGCAGGGTGGTTGGTTTGTCAGATCTAAGGATTTAAAGACCCGACTATAAAACAACTTCGCAGTGCACGTACACTTAATTACCCATTAAAAGTCCCATGACACTCAAAAGTACTGAAATTGCATATGTATTATATATATATATATATATATATATATATATTATATATATATATATATATATATATATATATATATATATATATATATATATATATATATATATATATATATATATATATATATATATATATATATATATATATATATATATATATATATATATATATATATATATATGCATGCCTGGTGTTGGCGCAGTGGTTAGGGCAGCGGCCTGGGATCCAAAAAGTCCTGAGTTCAAGCCCTGTTGGGCCACTGAATTAATACACCAGGGGGTTGACTCAGCCTGTCATCCTTCCGAGGTCAGCGAAATGAGTACCGGTGTATACCCCGGTTAAAATAGGTGTACCATATCCCTGTGTCGTAAGAGGCGACCAGGGTTGTGTCAGGAAGGGCATCCGGCGTAAAACATGTGCCAAATCACTATGCGGTTCATACGGATGATTCGCTGTGGCGACCCCGAAAGGGAGCAGCCGAAAGAAGAAGAAGAAGATATATATGTATATAAAATGACCGTTTTTACCGCCATTTTTCCCTGCTGTGCAGGGGTTAGGCTTTTTCTTGAGGCAATGTTTTATGGCCGGATGCCCTTCCTGACGCCAACCCTGGTCGCCTCTTAAGACACACAGGGATATGGTACACCTATTCTAACCGGGGCATACACCGGGACCAGTACACTGGTACTCACTTTGCCGACCACAGATGGATGACAGGCTGACTCAACCCCCTGGTGTTAATTCAGCAGCCAACGGGGCTTGAACTCAGGACCCTGGGATCCCAAGCCGCCACCCTAACCACTAAGCCAACACCAGGCTGGTGGTTATATATATATATATATATATATATATATATATATATATATATATATATATATATATATATATATATATATATATATATATATATATATGTCCCATCCCTTGTTTAAAGGGATGTATATATATATATATATATATATATATATATATATATATATATATATATATATATATATATATATATATATATATATATATATATATATGTATATATATATATATATATATATATATATATATATATATATATATATATATATATATATATATATATATATATATATATATATATGTATATATATATATATATATATATATATATATATATATATATATATATATATATATATATGTATATATATATATATGTATATATACATATATATATATATATATATATATATATATATGTATATAAATATATATATATGTATATACATATATGCTACCTATCCCAGCAGGCTGGTTTTAACGAACAATTCAATAAGCTGCAAAATGTGGGTGCAGGTTTTTCACATTGTTTGATTTTAAAATTATCTCCTTGCGCCTTGAAATGATGCAATATTAATCTTTGGTATTCTACTTGTATGTCCCTGTAAGTTTCTTTTTTAATGGAAAGGTTCAACAGTCACATTTAATATTTTGTGGACATGGTATAGCCCTTTATTTTGCATACATGTATTGGATTTGTACACGACTACGACAAGGTAATAAAGGGATAAATAATTGCCTCGTGATTGTTGTGCACACACGGCTCAGAAGCAGAATTTCTTTTCCGCGAAACAATCACAGGAATTAAGACGATCAGTGAGATAGCAAACGCATGTGCACAGTGCATTTGTACGTACTTTATACGGCGCGCGACGTCGAATCAATCCACGCTGAGCGAGTCGCGTTCTGGAGATGACGTCAATGGTCACGTGACCTGCGGTTCGCTGAACTCCACTTTTTTGAGGGGCGGGGCATTGCAAGTTGTGAAAAGCACTACAAATGTTCGAAATATTGGTCTAATTATCCTATTGTTGATTTAAAAAAAGAAACGGGTGATTTCTTCACAAGGAAGGGCAAGTTAATATATAAATAACCAGAAACTTTTGAGTGTCATTGGACCTTTAAACAAGGGATGGTACCCAAACTAGAAACACATACTTACCGATATAACTGATCTATAATGACTCTGGCTGTTGTGTGCGATGGGTTCCAGATTCGTAACAATATAGCCTACTTCTTGGAGTCCCCCATCAAGCACCATCTAATTCAAAGTACAAACATTTCGAATCGAGGCGGCTAAATGTATTTCCATCACAAAGTGTTGCGAACAAGTCATCTGCCTTAGGTAGAAGATAATGGTCCTGCTTGGAATACTTGTTGATTGTTGTTTTGAAATCACCACAAATCCTAACACCGCCATCTCAGACTTTAATCCACTGCAGCGAACACAACACCTGAACAACATTCCAAACCTCTCCATGTTAACGCACTAATTATTTGTGAACAGCTTCAGCGCTTACTCGATCACAGGACTTCGAATTATACTGGATTTGCTTTTAATTTTTTACACGTATCTTAAACAAGCCAAATGAGCTAAGATCCTCGTCCTCTAAATGATGACGTCATAAAAACGAATATGACGTCATTGTGATGTATCAGGTTTGCGATACATTATCTGTGCTAATGCCCGGCTTGATTCCTGCAAACAAAATTCAAACAGCTTGCCTCGTTTCGGAGATAATGGCATAGGTGATTTCCATTAGCGGCAATATTATGACGTCAAGTTTTTTTCTCGGAATAATTTCCAAAATCGGAGATGGTTACTGCCTGCGCATGGGCTTTCTGCACATACATGGCAAGTTTCACGAAGATCCGATGAAAACTCTGCGTTGTGAAACAAAAAATGTTAAAAAATAGGAATGACGTCATAAAAAATTGATATGACGTCATAATGATGTATCACATGTGCGGTAATTCATCTCTGCTAATTCCCCGTTCGATTCCCGCAAACAGAATTCAAAAAGCTTGCCAAGTTTTGGAGATTATTTTTTAGGCGATTTCCATTAGCGGAGATATTTTGACGTCATAACTTTTTTTCTAGGAGGAATTTTCAAAATCTGAGATGGTTACTGTCTGCGCAGGGTATTTTTACATATATATATATATATATATATATATATATATATATATATATATATATATATATATATATATTTATATATATATATATATATATATATATATATATATATATATATATATATATATATATATATATATATATATATATATATATATACCAAGTTTCAGGAAGTTTCGATGAAAACTGTAGGATGTGAAACAAAAAAGTCCACAAGAAGAAGATGAAGAACAACAACATGAGTAAGAGAGATCCTCCACAAGGATCTTAAAACATTTTTTTTTAACTCAATGTACAGAAAACAGTGTCGCAAAAAAAAAAAAAAGAGAGAGGAAGAGACCACACAGCAACAATATATTATGAACCAATACACCACTTGGTGTGATCTTCATATATATATATATATATATATATATATATATATATATATATATATATATATATATATATATATATATATATATATATATATATATATATATATATATATATATATATATATATATATATCGTTTAAAATGTGCTGAGTAAATCGATAAATATAGAAAACTGCGACACATGTTCAAGTTGATGGGAACGAAACAAAAAGCCGCAACAACGATCAGTTGTTTAGAAAACACACCAACGGTTCGTGTTCACCGCCGACCAGTTTACCCGCCTGCTACACCGCCGGAGGTGTTTTTTCTATGAATGTGAATCTTCTTCAGTGGGTGAGAACTAAAATTTTCAATCATGGTGCTCCATTGAAGATTTGTGGCTTTTTAAAAAAAAATTGCAACATTTCTGTTATTTCGTCAATTTTGTCGGGGGCGACAAGGTCACTGCTTTCCATTCGCCAATTAAATTAACATTTCGTTTGGTATCCTTTACGATATATTGGATATTATATAAGAACAAAGATATTCCTCAAATTCAAACTGTTTTCCTCCAATTCGCAATGAGTCATTCATTCATCATTCATTCATCATTCATTCATTCATTCATTCATTCATTCATTCATTCATTCATTCATTCATTCATTCATTCATTCCTGAGGTAAAACACTCCCGCCGTCACGGTTCCCCATTTGAACACGCCCCGCCTCACTGTTCCCGCCCAGTTGCCACCTTCCCAACCCCTCACAACCCACTCTCCATCACCTCGTGGCCCGCTCCGCCTCACTCCCGCAATGGAGAACAACGACGCCCTGCGACAGCGTGAGTACCAGCGTGATTATCGTGCACATGACATGTTTTGGCCTTTCCTGACCCATTCTATGTTTGGCCGCTGTGTTGACCCCTTGATTATGGGCGGGGTTCTATTTATAACGAACGTGACCCCCTATTTGCAGTCACTCCCTCTGAACACCAGCACGCAGTTTATAAAATCAAGTACGTATTACATTTACTGTTTATAAACAACTACCGCACGTGAAGCGAAGACCAAGCGCTCTGTGAAAAAAAAATATTGTCTACACCTTTTGTCCGAAGTACCCGACATGATGTGGATTTTCCCACATCAATGGAAACAGCCAACAGGTGTGAATCAGGTAGACAGAGTACTTGCTCTATGTTGGTTTTTTATTTATTTATTTATTACCCCCCCCCCCCCCGGAGGGAGGGAGCGGGATATTGTATTTTAAAATGCTTGAAAAATTGGAACTTATCCTGTCTATTTATGCATGTAATATTAACATGTGTACAAAGTTTGATCGAAATTGACCCAAGGTCAAGGTCAGGGTCACCCAAAACATGAAAAACACACATATAAAATACATATTTTTTTTGTTTTACAACATATTTCAAACCTGATAACGGGATCGTAAAGCTGGTTGAAAAGCAATGTTCCGAGGTATTTTCAAATATGTTCTACGATCAGAATGAAGGCAACAAGCATCGATGATAAGTTGTTGAATGTCACATGGTGGCTTTAAATGAGTTGTGAAAATTTTCAATCTGCTGCCGTTACCATGACAACGCGCGCCTGGTAATTGTTATTTGTGACGTCGCGTCATTTTATTAACGTACGAACAAATAAACACCACACATTCCATGACATTAAAGCTTGGACCACCACACGAAAGGTCAACTAATTAGCCAAGTGTCGTGCTAAGCACGATTTTTCATTTGTTTGTCTGTCTGTCTGTCAGCAACTTTACGGCAAAACGGCTTTAGCAAACACGATCAAATTTATTCCACAGGTGGGCAATGAACCTTGGACGACCCCATTAACTTTTGGGTCTAATTGGATCAAAGGTCCAGGTCACAAAAAGATCAAAATCGTTTTTCGCACATAACTTCGTCAAAAATAATCTGATTTACTTCAAACTAAGCTTATAGTGAACGTTATTCTATTTGTCACTTATAATCCTACCCATTCCTATAGTGAAAAATGCATATTTGTGAAGATCGGTAGGGTCCGAAGTTTTGGGGGTCATGGTCATCAGTCAAAATTACAAATTTCCATTATGAATCAAAAAAGGTTAGGAATATGCGTGTTTACTATGGAAGACAGATATCAAGTCCTTTATTGGCTTTCATTTGACACCATGACCTTTGACCTTACGTGGCCTTGAAAGGTTAAAATCATTTTACAGTCATAACTTCATCAAAAATGGTTTGATTGACTTTAAACTAAGACTAAAATATTCCTTATTCTATTCCTTATAATCAACATTCAGGTTAAGGATGTATCAAATTTAAATTTGATCCCCAAAATAACTTTATACCTTAAATGGGTGGGATTTGTTGTGCCTGGCACCATTTTTTTTTTTTTTTTTTTGTTTGTTTTGGGATTCCAAACATTGATGGAGTCGTTGTCAGTTCCAGTCTATTTCCAAATCCTTGAGTTCCTGAGATGGAATCTACTATTACAGGTGATCTTTCATTCATTTATGATTCTGGGTTTACACAAGCCGCTTGTATTCTAGTCTTGGCCACATATTTAATTATCATCATCACCCTCGTCTCAATCATCATTTATCATCTCATCTAAGCTTGGTGTGGGCTGTGTGGTTCGGGTGGCTGGCTTGGGATCTTTTGGTCCTGGGTTTGAACCCCGTTGTCCACTGAATTAGCACCAAGTGGGGTTGACTCAGCCTATCATCCTTCCGAGGTCGGTGAAATGAGTACAGTGTGGTGGTATAGGGGCACAGCATCAGCGGCATAGTCGCTTCCCAACAAACTGCTAGCCACCCGGCAGCCAAGCTGCCATACGCAAGAAGAAGAATCATCTCGATCATCATCCATCATAATCGTCCCCAAGTAGTTTTCTATTACCTTCCCAGCAGTCAGTTAGGGCGGGAATTTTGTAATTTGCCCAAAGTATCAGTGATAGCTCGCCTACTCTTTGCAAAGGACACAGTGGGATCTTTAACATCCACCAACTCATGCTGGCAGACAGTATTCCTGTTTAACGTCTATCCGAGGGAAGGAACATACATTGATGAACCGCCCTGCCTGTGACACACAAGGACGGCAGTTTATAGCTGGGTTGGAATTTGAACTCATGCTAGACAGTTTAGAGGTGAATGTGTGTACTTCTAGGGCCTAGGCCATCCTACCAGCCACCCCCCTCAAAGTTTCACATCTCAGGTCAGTGTTAATGCATCATTTTAAAGTGTACATTCGCAGACCTGGATGAAATTTCAGAAAGGTTTTATTACCATTTTGGTTTGCAATTGAACCTGGCGAACGTGACCTGTGTGCAATTATTATTATTATTATTTTTTTGTATACCTTGTCAAGGCTCATGTGAGAGCTAACACAACACACAGCAAAGGGGCATGAGACAAGAGGGGTGGGAGTGGGAAGGACAAAACAGTGTGGAACAGAGACATTAGGAGATCTGTGAAAGGGAGAGGGATGGGGCAGGGAACATGGGGAATACAAGATGGACATTACAGGGACTTTCAGGAAGGAAAGCAGGGAATTTGAAGGAAGTGGGCTTGGGTGGATTATCGGGGGTGGAAAAGATCGAGGATTTGGATGGGGGATGATAGGTGGTGGTGAACAGCTGTTTTGAAGGCCTGGAGGGAAGAATGGGATCGAATAGAGTGAGGGAGTTTATTCCAAAGGCGGGAAAAAAAGAGGAGTGAAAGAGTGAAGATGAGCAGTGATTCGTGATTTTGGTAGTTTTACCAGAAGGGGGTTGTTGGCGGACCTTGAACGCCCTGCGGAAATGTGGGGACAAATCGCAGAGAGAGCAGGGGTGGGGGTGCGAGGCTGGAGAGGAGACGGTAGAAGACAGAAAGACCACTGACCAGCCTGTGGTGAGAGAGTGAGAGGCCCAAAGACTCAACCTCATTGCGGGAGTTGCCAATGATCCAAAATGCCTTGGTTTCCACAGCGTAAAGCCGTGAAAGGTGGTAGGCAGGAACACCAGCCCAAAGGGGAGAGCAGTACTCCATCATGCTGCGGATGAAAGCTTTGTAAGTGGTCAGGCCCTCGGGTGGGCCGAGGAAGGACTTTGCACGACGGAGGATTCCCAGTCGGCGACTGGATTTGGAAGCGAGGTTTGAAATGTGGCTTTCCCAGGAAAGGTCATGGCAGATAGTGAGACCCAGAAGCTTGAAAGAAAGGACTTCTTCCAGAGGATTGTTGAGAAAGTGGATGGGGGGGGGGAGGGGGTTCTAAACGGTCCTTTTGGAGAGACATAGTGAGAGTGTGAGATTTTTCCGGATTGAAAGACATGTTCCACGTGTTGGACCAGTTTGTGATATTACCCAAATCTGCAGTGAGCGAAGAAGCTGCTGCCTGCCGGTCTGAGGGATGACCGATGGCATGGCAGAGGGTGGAGTCATCAGCAAAGAGATATCGAGGATTTTCCAGCGAGTCGGAGAGGTCATTGATGAAAACCAGAAAAAGAACGGGGCCCAGAACGCTAACTTGAGGAACTCCAGCCTGAACAGGAAGAGGGGATGAAAGAACTCCATTTAGGGCCACACGTTGACTGCGACAGGAGAGGAAGTCTGTGAGCCATGAGTGGAGATGGCCTTGGATACCATGGGAAGAGAGTTTGGTGAGCAGGGCAGGGTGCCAGACCGTGTCAAAAGCACGTGATATGTCCAGTGATACGGCTCGGATTTCATGTCTGGCAATGAGGATCTCCATCCATTGTTGGGAGAGCAGAAGCAGCATATCCAGGGTCGAGTGACCTGGTCTGAAACCAAATTGATGATCGGAAATCAAGCCATTGGAGAAGAGGAAGGATTTAATGTCTGAAGCAATGATGGATTCCCTCACCTTGCTGATGATTGGGAGAAGGCTGATTGGTCTGTAGTTGCAGGGATCTGTTTTTGCACCTTTTTGATGCAGGGCAGTAATGTTTGCTGATTTTCAAGCAGATGGCAAATGACCTTGAGCAAATGAGAGGATGAATGAAATGAGATTGGGTGCGGCTGGGTAAGGTGGGTAGAGAAAGCGATGGGTTTTGGACATAAGATTTATCTGCAAACACCGAGTTTAGGCATTCAGCCTTTTCACGTGCGGTATCAGCAGTGCAGCCATTTGAGGTAAGGGAGGGGAACATACACCGGAAACAGATTTGCTTAGATGCCACCAGGGTTTTGAGGAGGGAGAGAGGTTTGAAAGTTCAGACTTGAGCTTAGAATGATGTTGTTTTGTGGCTCTCCTGAGAGTAGATACACACTTGTTCCAAGCTTTATGGAAGGAACTGAGATTACCCTCAGTTGGGTTTGCTTTCCATGAGGCAAAGGCAAGTTGTTTCAGGACAACTGCCTCGCCACAAGCTTCAGGGAACCAAGGGTCAGAGGAAGGGAAAGACAACTGAAGACTAGAGGGGACAAATCTGTGCATGAGGAAGAGTAAGTTTCTTTGAAAGAATTCCCAAGATGAGTTGATGTTGGAGAAAGTAGCGATAGGAGACCAGTCTATAAGTTTGATGGCTGCTTGGAGACCCTGCCAGTCGGCTTGAGTGAAATTCCAGACTCGACGGCGGTGAGGTGGTTCTCTGATAAGGACGTGGTCAGAAGAACCGATTGGAGCGGAGGAAGAGCGGCAGATATTGTCAGGGAAATTTGTCAAAATCAGATCCAGAAGAGATGGAGCACCATTGGTTGAGATCCGGGTCGGGAAGTTGACCGATTGAGTCGCAGAAAGCTTTTGCTGAAGTGCCATGACAGGTGAGATAGGTACCCACGCCTTGCCAACTGGCATGATGACAATTGAAGTCGTTACATATGAGGAAGAGAGAGTTTGGATGAGAAGATAGAAGTTGGTCCATGTTTTCATATAGTGAGGTGTCGATAGAGTCATCATTGTTAGGTGGACGGTACAGTACACATATAAACATGAGGTGGGAGTGCAGGGGAAGCCGTAGCCAGAGGTATTCCTGGGGGTGTGGGGGAGTGAGGGCAGTGCATGGAGAGTGAGGAATAGAGTCTTTGATGAAGAGAGCAACTCCTCCACTAGGACGAGGCTCAGGTCTGTCATACCGGAGGAGGGAGTAACCAGGGGGAGATACTTGGGAGTCAGACACGTCTTGGGGGAGGAAAGTTTCTGTTGGGCAGATTATGTCTGGTTTGTCAGTGGCAACCTGTATGGAAAGATCTGAAAGGTTTGAGCGAAGGCCCTGGATATTTGAGGTCCACACTGTTAATGAAGAGGGAGGGGAGGAGGCTTTGGGTGCAGGGGATGGGAGGGGTGGGGGATTGCAGGACAAGGGATGAAGGGGGGGGGAGGTAAGAAGGGTTGTTGAAAGAGTGTGGGAGATTGCAGAATAGCTTGGGGAGGGGTCTGGATGAGGAAGAGAAAAGGCTCTGTGGTGCTAGGGGAGAGTGGGAAAAAGGCAGTTGAGGATTTGAGGAGGTGGAGGTGAGAGGGCAGTGGAAGGAGGCAGCTTTGTGGAAGAGAGGGGGGCAACTTTGAGAAGGATGAGTGAGGGGGGTGAATGGTGGGTAAAAGGTGAGGGGGGAGTTTTTGAGAATTTGGCTCGATCCAGCTCAGTTTGCCTTGAAGTTGTTATTTGGATATTTAAATTTTCTTCCAGAATCCAATCATGTATTACCTGTTGTATTTCCAGCTCAAAAGCTGTTTTATCATTAAAAATGAAGACGTCGAGTGACATGACGTACAATTGTTTGACATACTGTCTGATCTCCATCATTGGATGTTTCATTTTCACATCAGTTTCATGTTTTGTGCTCTTGCTGATGAAAGAGGGCCTTGAATAGTTGTAAGCTCTGAGGGTAACATTCCAATACAAGGAGAGATTGCAATTCGATGATAGTTTTCTTTTCCATTTGTAATTAATGTGATTTTTTTTTTTTTACATCATATTTGATTTCAGTAAAGTTGTATATGTTGTCAAGTGACAACACGGAAACAAATATATGTTCAGGGTGGCTGACGCAAGACAAAACCATAAATTATTAATAAATTACTCCCTTGTGGAGCCACCTTTTCTGAAGTTGTTCAATCCCATGCTTCCTGCCAGGGCTTCAAGTTGGTGGTGCTCCGTCGCCTCGTATTATCCTCCCTCTCAAGCCGTGAACTTTTCTCTGCTCGTTAACCCAACCTAAACCTCTCACTTGCTGGATTCCACCCCTTGTATCTCTCTCACTCTCTCACTCTCTCACTCTCTCACTCTCTCACTCTCTCACTCTCTCACTCTCTCACTCTCTCACTCTCTCACTCTCTCACTCTCTCACTCTCTCACTCTCTCACTCTCTCACTCTCTCACTCTCTCACTCTCTCACTCTCTCACTCTCTCACTCTCTCACTCTCTCACTCTCTCACTCTCTCACTCTCTCACTCTCTCACTTCCCCACTGTGAAACGGTCAGTCTACTACTTCTTTCATGCCCCCATTTATTCCCACCTCCTTGTTGGGTTGGCTGAGTACTGTTTTAGGCTGAAGTCCTTCACAAACCAGCTGGCCAGGCCTGGCGTTTGAATCGGGTGGTAGGAATTTCTATAGTGCCCTGCCAAAATAAATGAATACCCCTGTTTGCAAACAAACTTTTCTTAACAGTCTATGATACTAACCCAATCAAATGGATAACCTATGTACTATCTCGGAGCCTGTCCTTTGGCATCCATCGTACAGTGCTCACATCAGTTTGTTATCTTCAAGTGTTGATCATCTGTATGACGGCCAGATCCAGATTTTTCCAAATGTGGAGTTGGTTTTGTTATTCTTGCGTATTGCTAGGCAGATGTCAGCTTTTCCACAGCTCACGATCCATGTTCCCCAATGCGTTTGATGGCGTTCGTGTCGGGATTCACTGGTGCCCAGTTCAGAATCTGCAGGCAATTCCGTGTTTTTGAGGCATCGACGTAGTTCTGGATGTAGTACGGTGTGTTCTGGATCTTCCTGCAGTCAATGTTTTCCATACTTCAAAATTCCTGGCTGGTATACAAGAAATCATTTTGCACTATTAGCACTTTTTATAACAAGAAACCCTCTTGCCACAAGAGTATGGTCTGATGATGATGATGATGATTATAATTATGGTTGTATGATATGCGGCTTGGTAATCTGAACATTTTCCATCAATGACTTTTGTAAATGGAGTCGGATTCTACAACTTTGATTGTGATGCACTGTACACTTTACAGTGTTGGTACTACCGAAGCAGTTTCTTGGCAAGGGTTGTACTGGGTAGTTTGCCATTGCCTTCTCAGCGATCGACAACTTTGGGATTTGAAAACGATTTCTGTGATTGATTACAAAAGTGAAGCCTGATAACTCTCCTTGAGGCAACGACACAGACTGAAATACTTCCCCAACACTTTCAGTATTGATGAACCAAAAGACAACTATCGGGTCAGGACTGCATGGCAAGTAAAAAGTATCTATCTCACATAAAGCATGATCACATGTTCCAAAGATAACCTTGACACTTGATGATAGTAACCATCTTGCTTTACAACTGCTGATCAGGCTGTAACCCTGGTCAGGCTGTAAGTGTCTGGTCAGGCTGTAGCCTTAGTGGTCTCGATGGCAGCATGTTCTTGCCCTACATTTATACATGTACAAGCTCCTCGGCCTCCGAGGGTTTATCTTGTTGAATGTCTTGATTTTAAACCAGAGTATTGATCTGAAGTGAAAATTTTGTCTTGTTGTTAATTCTTCTGAAGGAAAGGCTAACGATATGCAAAATTAACTTTATTTTATTTGAGTTTCCTTACAAGGCAGGAAGAGGACAATGGATTGATTGTTTGTGAGCTGTGATTTAAATGCTGAGCGTAAAGCAAGGAAGCAGCCCAAACCATTTTTGAAGTCTTTGGTATGATTTGGATGGAATCTTCTTTGAACTGCCAACCTCTCTGAACTCTGAGTGGATGTTCTAACCAAGGGGTTCGAATTACCCCACAAAGTCTGGTGTTGATCCTGATTTTTGTGTAGTTGATTTGTTTTCTGACTAATAGTGTTTTAATTCAAGATGGAATAAGTGGTCATTAACTGCATTAATTTGTCACTATTTTGGCAGCTCTTTACAAGGATTATTTGATCGGCTTCAATTGGTTGGTTTTGGTTTCCTGTGGTGGCACAATACATTGCTGACAAAAAGTTTAACAAAAGCCGATATGTCTTGCAGGGGTTCAAGCACATCAGGTCCATGAGCCATCGGTTCAGACGAATGTCCAGTCTTCGCAGAGCAAGACCGATGATCGCCCATCCGTGCAAAGCACCCAGGCTGTCTGGGCCCAACCAATGGCTGATGTGGCCATGACATACAGCCAGACCCTGGCCATGCAGAGCTTTGATCTCCTCGACCAAGGGGTTGAAATCTAATTTTTTTCAATTAATATTGGCCTTCGAGGACATGAAAACCAATTTTGTCTTTTCTTTTATGTTCCTTCCAGATAACAATGTTTCATTAAAATGTGGTCCTTGCATTAGATTACTTTTCATTCATAAACATTAACATTTACCCCTTTCAGACCCCAAATTTTAGCCACTCCCCACTCCCATAATTATCCCCACATTTTGTTTTTGAAGGAAAATGGAAGGATATTGTGATCGGCTCTGTCTGCCCATATGTCAGTCTCTGTCTGTCAGTCTGTCTGTCACGCTATCCCCTCTTAAACGTTTGGGCAGATATTTACCAAACTTGGTAGTTATGATCACCACATGGCACGAATGTGCAAGAGCAATGTCATTTTTGGCCCCACATCCTCGGGCATGGTCAAACGGTCAAATACCGAAGAATGCAATTATGGGCACGTTTCTAAACATTTTAAAATGAAGCTGTTCATATGCAATTGACATTGAAGGATGCATGAAATTTTAAATGAGTTTTTGGCTTTGATCCCTGGTTCATGCCTTGGGGGTGGGGGAGGGTGGGGGAGGGTGGGGGACTTTGTATCACAAGCTTCACAATGGGAAAATAAAGTCTTTAACTGGTAATTTGATCTCAATATTCAATATACACATGCACAGTCAATATTCAAGTCACAAACGTCACAGTGAGATCTGGTGAACTCTTTAATCCTACACTATACTCCAAAATAACACTGCTCCAAACAGATGATTCACTGTAGTCCAGTGCAAACAACTCTTAATGATGAGATGATGGTCATTCACAATAACAGATTTATCTTTATCTCATGCTTTGTCTTCATGACTTGGTTAACACTTTCCTCAGACAGTTCCAACAGCATATTGATGCACAAGAGTCACTGCGCAAACTTGGTTTGAACTCGAATGAGGCCTGCCATTAGGCCTGTCGACGATCAACTAGTCATTGCATTAATGTGCTTATCAAGCCATTTGGTTATTGAGGCAAAATAACTTGGCTTCCACTAAACGATCACAAAATACGACTGTACATTATTTGTGACTGCCACAATTTTGCTCGATATATTTAAACAGTCCAAAACTCTTTGATATGCTAATATACCACAGATGGAGCAGAAGATTAATAACCGTCACAGTTTTCATGCAATTTCTTTCCTTTTTCAGGAGGTCTAAACTGAGTTGAGGGAGACTGTATCTGCCAAATTTCTTGAACCTGTGACATTCACACATCATGTCATGGATACCTGAAGAAGTCATTTTCTGGAGGAAGCTATCTGGACAAATTCCGTCTTGCAGACAAAGGCGCCTGTTCTTTTTGGGTTTTTTTGTATGCATTGCAAGGGGGGGGCATGAGATGAGAGGGACGGGTAAGGAAAGGACAAAACAGTGGGGAACAGCCACATTAGGAGATCTGTGGAAGGGAGAGGGATGGGGTGGGGAACATGGGTATATAGGATGGACATTACAGGAACTTTCAGGAAGGAAAGCAGGGAATTTGAAGGAGGTGGGCTTGGGTGGATTTGTTTGTGCCGAGGAAGGACTTTGCACGACGGAGAATTCCCAGTCGGCGACTGGCTTTAGGGGCCAGGTTGGAAATGTGGCTTTCCCAGGAAAGAAGACATTCTGCCAGGAAAGCACCAAGCAAGTCTCAAATCCAAAGGTTTGTGAAAACAATTATATAGCATGGCACAGTCTTGAATATGAATTCACAAACAGAAGAGGCCACTTTGACCAACCAAAATTGGGAAGGTCACTCAAGAATATTGATGCTGTCGCTGACTCAGTCAC
Organism: Eptatretus burgeri; assembly: GCF_056783735.1. NCBI lineage: Eukaryota > Metazoa > Chordata > Myxini > Myxiniformes > Myxinidae > Eptatretus > Eptatretus burgeri. The sequence continues at coordinate 50,882,070 of NC_140975.1, read as the reverse complement.
CTGCAGTCTCTTGAAATCCCTTCGGCACGTTGTCAAGAGCTTAAAATCAGCAAAGAAAGCTTAAGGAGAATTCTGAGAAGAGTGCATACAATTCATCAATGACTTTGCTCGACGTGTGACCCTCTGCACTGAGCGAAATGGTGCCCATTTGGAGCATATCATCGAACATCGATGTCGTCAATAATTTTATTGTGAATTTGTCCAATATCTTGGTAGACAACTGAAATTTTCAATGATATCTTGACAATGAGTGAGGTTTTTTTTTTATAATCTGCAAATTTTGTTTAGTTTGATTTGGATAATATTGAAGTTATTAAAGTTTTCCCTGGGCCCACTTTTTTGTGGGTCACCATGTACATCCATACATACACATAGTCATTGAAGGAAAAAAACAGATGAAATTGCCCTTGAAATCTACTATTTAATTTTATTTTAAAATCTATAATATTGGCAACCCATTTAATTTTTTTTTCCACTTTATAAGCTACACACGAATTTTTATATTAAATAGTCGAACATTATTTTTTTTTTCTTTACATTCCAAATGGTGTTTACAGTTTTTATACACAGTGCAGTCTCTTCACATTTTATTCTTTCAACATTGGTTACATGTTCCTTCCAAGATAATATGCAGCTGAACTCTGATTTACTGCTTTCTCGTCAATTCAAAACACTAAAAGCACCTGTGAACAGAAGTGTTATTTGCCTACCAGTTTGTGTCCATTCCTTGACAAGTGCGTGCGGTTGTCAACATGTCTCCCCAAACACTACATGGGTTTGTCACAATAAAACCTCCAGACGTATAGTCCTGCAACACTGCAGTTGCTACTTGTACCGTAGTACAAGATTTCCAAAATATGCTTCCACAAAATGAACCGCTTAATTTTGAAGGCATTAAAACAAAATAAATACGAAATGAAAATGATTTTTAGCAATTTGATTGGTATGTAAAATACTCACTATATTGATCTACCAACAGTATATTAGTGCCTGCAAGAGCATCATTAGCTTATTTGATCAATACCACTTGTTTAGATCTTTTAACAGGGTAATATAAAACATGGCATTATGTTGTTCTGCAACAACTGAGTTGAACAATTGTGTTTGCAGATTGCAAAGTACTTTCCCTTGAGGAAGCTTCGCTGTTGTTTTGCAGTGGACACAGAATATGTCCAAAGAAAGTTGGCATTGCTGTTATTTCCTTATTTCCACAAGGTATTGCACATTGCACTTGACGGATTTCTTTCCAATCATTTGTTGGTTACAAGCACCAGTGAGCTTGATACGTCTATTGATGTGAAAAAGTGAACTTGAACTTTGAATTGAATGTCGCTCTTCCAAAATATATTTCTGGGAGAAATGGTGAGAAGCTCAGTTCACTGACGTCTCATGTTTTGGATCATTCTGTATCCACAGAGCTGGGAAACTGATCATCAAAACGGAAGAGGAATGACACCAAAGACCAATATCAACATTCCCGATCTCTACATCCCAAGTAAGTCGAATAACATTTTGATCATTTCTGTTTTACCTCTGCCACCGAAGATGGACAGGGTTATGTTTTCACTTATGTTTGTCTGTTTGTTTATCTGTCTGTGAGCAGGATGTCTCAAAATGTTATGGAGAGATTCGGATGAAACTTGGTGGACAGGTTGAGTGTGTGACAAGGACGAACTGATTAGATTTTGGTGAAGATCTGGTTCCAGATCCACAATTTATAATTAGCCTGCATTTGCGAAGTGAAAAGCAGGGTTAAGCAATCGGTCACGTACGTATGTGTCTGCATTTCAAAGGAGGAAATTCAAACTTTGCCCACATGTTACATGACCATTTGATCAAGTGCATATTGAGGCTACATTGAAAGCCGTTCTAAATTGGTATCATCGTCGTTTCAGCCATTATTGTGCTCGGCTGGTGAAAAACGTGACGAAGAAGAAGATGTACAATTTGGCGTTTTAACTATCTCCCGATTTATACTTTAGCGATCTACTCTGGCATCTTTATCGCCCTTGGTAGTGATGAAAACACTCGAATGAGAATGAAAGCTGCTTAGCAAAGGCTTATTGATGTACTATATAGCAAACTTTTCAAAGTATAATTTTTACACATCACCTCAGAAGTGTACATAGATGTAATTACAAATTTGCCACCAGAAGAGTTGGCTCCCACCATGTTCTTCTGGAGACTGCACAGGGTAAGTATTACATCAATACCATCCAGTATTTTTTTTTTAATGTGATTCTTCACTGTTGAGAGGGAGGGCCAAAAACGATATAATCGCATGATATTTCAAAAAGTTGTGGATTGATTCGGCCAAAACGTGGTGGATGAGTTGTGTCTGACTAGAGCAAGCAGATTTAGATTTTGGTTCAGGTCCGGATGCAGATCCGGCCTATCGGTGGCATACAAAACGTAAACTGTGAGGCCTGGTGAAGGTATGTGCTCGACTGAGTGCCTTTTAATTGGCTTCTGTATTTCCCTAGTGTTTTAATACCGTGTAATCCCATTGTAACGAAAAGATGCACTCCACAGACTCGTATTGATAAATTGTGATACCACGACCACTGAAAATATGTGGTACATATATAGATGCCAGGGTTAATAGCTAGCCCCTTATTGTCCATGTTGTCAAAGATAAATGTAAACACGCTGCTAATAATGGTGATTTATCAAAGATGATCGGTTGGAACCTTTCTGACATTTCCTTATTTTGCACATTGAGGAATAATTATGTTTAACATCTTCAAAATGGGTTAAGATTACAGAAAGTATCTTGATCGTCAGCAATATAATGTGTCAGATGGTTGATCATTCATTCATTATTTTTGGTCAGCAAAAAAAAAATTGAGGCCTGGTGTAATGGCACGGCCTGAAATATACACCGAGAGTGTTTTCGAAAAATTATGTTAAAGTGGAAGTATTGTGACATTATGAGCGATCCAACAAAGTCAAATATTAATTATAGTGTAGAATAGATACCACAAGTGAGTTACTCTCGCAAGCATGGGAAAGGCTGTAAAACGATAATGATTATGATGATGAGTGCTTAGTTTAAAAAAAAAAAAAGACTGCAGAAGGTACCAAAAAGTTAGTTCACTTCGCATCTGTGATGAAGCTAAAAGGTTCGACAGGGTGTTTACATTGTCATTTACTTTTTAAATTTCTTTCAGCATGTGCCTGCATACCTACCACTGGTAAACAAAACTTTGTTTTCTTGTAAGCCAAGTCATTTCACAGAAATATTGAACATTTCACAAAATGAAAAAGATTGATAAATGTATACTTAACTGGGGGTAAGCAGTTCTACATACCACACCATACTGACATTGTCTGCTTCCCATGAGCAATGCAGTGAGAAAGGATCATGATTTGTAATCTTTCTCGATACTATGTTGAGAATCCCATGACAAATTAGAACAGCACTCGGTATAATCCAAATCTGTCCATAACTTTTTGTATATTGTGCAATATATCGTTTTTGGCTCCATTTCTCAATGGGGAAGATTTACTTCAAAAAATCAAAAAAAAATTATCAGATTCGGATCCATGTCCAGATCTTTACCAAAATCTCATCAATTCGTCCTTGTCACACACCCAATCTGTCCACCAGTTTCATCCGAATCCATCCATAACTTTTTGAGATATTGTGCTCACAGACAGACAGAGACAAACAAGGGTGAAAACATAACCTTCATCCACCTGAGGTGGCAGAGATAATTAATTATTGCTGTCAAGGTAAGATATGGCATCGGTTAAATAGGCCAACGTAGTATTTTGCAGAATCGATTAAAAGTGCCCCATCACCGTTACGGTGCATCACTTCATATGTGGGATCGGTAAACCCCAACCCATTGTGCAAAATGGGGTTATTAAATGGAATGGAACTCTGTAGACTTAGGTTTGATTCTGGTTTACGGATGTTGGATGATGGTAACTTCGTCCAATGACCACATGATCAAAAGTTATGGTTAGATAGGCAAATGGAAAGACTCAACAAACTGGTACAATGCAGGTCAACACAGATGACTTGATTGGTGAACAGATGCTGCCAAAGTGAGGATCATATGACTTGTTAAACTGGAAGCGGACCATCTGGCTGCTCAGCTTTTGAACCAATGCAGGCTCAAGTGAGTTGAGGGCTTCCTGAAGCTCTGTTTCTCCACTTTTAAAGTAAACCACCATGGAATCTGGATGTAGTGGATGCCACGATTGGAAAAATGGTCACACAAGCAATGATAGAGAAACATAGCATTATGGGAAAATGTGGTGAATGCAAGAGGACATTACAATTATAATCCATGTGGGGTAGAAAAGCACAACCTCTAAATACATCCTTTATTTAACACAGGACATTCAAAAACTTTCTGATGTGTTGCTTTAAGAACAACAAGGTCATGACTTTGCAGCATTAATTGAAACTTTCATGATATTGCTTTTGTGTACCATTTGGTATTCTTTCTTACTCATTCCAAAGCAATGCAAAGGCCTTTGCAGTGCTTTGGAATGATAGGCTATCAGCGTGCTTATGTCCTGTCGTATTGTGTTATGTCTCCTTTGTGAAGTTTGCCTTTCTGCTTAACATTTTGATTGAATCATGAGCTGGTCCTTCCTCCACTTGGAATATGTTGTTCAATCCTTACAAATTTCACACTCTCACTCTTTCTCTCAGAAAATACCTTCTAGTGAACCCTCCCAGCTACTTCCTTCACAATCCTCTTGAAGTTCAGTTGCTCAAACCTCTGGGTCTCGCTATCAGCCATGATCTTTCTTGGGCAGACCACATTTATAAGTTGGCCTCCAAGCTAGTCACATACTGGATATCCTCCATTGTGCAGTGTTTCCTTGGCAAATCTGAACTTTTATCGACGAACATGGCATTCATCCACAGCTTGATGGAGTACTACTCTCTCCTTTGGGCTAGCACCCCTGATTCACACCTTGTTCAGCTTGGGGCCATTGAAACCAAGGCTTTCAAAAACATTGGAATCTCCCGTGATAAAAAGTGAGTTTCTGGGCCTATCACTTTCACATCACAGACAGGTCAGTGATCTCTGTCTTTTACCACCTCGTGCCTGGTCTTTCACCCTCTACTCTCCCCGAGTTGTGTCCCCTATCCCCACACTCGGGCTTCTGCAGGTGCATGTGATCGGCCAGTTACACCCCTCCAGTGAAACTCCCAAAATCCAAACTCACTTCTCACCGCAATTCATTCGTTCCTCTATATTTTAATGACCTGTGGAACCGACTTCCTCAGTCTGTTCAATCTCATTCTTCCATCCAGGGCTTCAAGACAGCTGTTTACCACCCTAGCAGGTCATCCACAACTATGGTATTTTCTTCTCCCATTAACCCCCTCCAAAGCCACCTCTTTGCAGTTTTTCCTTCCACTTCCATGGTTGAGAGTTTGTGGCTGCATCCATATTGTGCAGCTCTGTCTATCCCTTTTCGCACCAAGTTCCCTTCTATTCTGCCCCTCTATCCTGTTGTTCGTGTGTGCATGTGTGTGTCTCTCTCTCCCCCCCCACCCCTCCCAACATTCACGTACATACAGACATATCTCAACGTGTGGAGTGTGACGAGCACTCCTACGATCTCCATTGGACATGGTCCTACACCAAAGCATCACCTCCAATCCAGAGGCCTCAGCTTGCCAACTCTGTCATGCAGACAAAGATGACATGATCAACATCAGTTAAACACCAAACGGAGCAGCCTACATATTTAAATTTACATATTTTAATGAATAATTACATATTATATATTTATATATATATATATATATATATATATATATATATATATATATATATATATATATATATATATATATATATATATATATATATATATATATATATATATAGATGTCATGCCATGTTGTTTGCTGTCATGAGTTACCTTACCAATTCTCTTGCTGGCTGTACAAATAAATCCGGTTGAATTATTTAATATTTTGCATTCCCCACCAGTGGAATAATCATTATGCTGGTGCAGTCCAGCACATGTGGTGTGGAAGTTCCCCTTTCAACTTGAAGTTATTATCCCCATGTGCTTTTTGAGAAAAAAATGGTGGGGATATTGTAATCGGCTTCATCTGTCTGTGTGTCACGCTATCTCCTCCTTAATCGATGTGCATAAATTCACCAAATTTGGTGGTTATGATAACCACGTGGCTCAAAGGTGCAAGAGCCATAAAATTTTGCCCCCCCCCCCTAATCTTGGGGGGGGGGCAGGGTGAAGAGCTGAAATACCAAAAAATTACGGGCACATTTTAAAACATTTTTGGAATGAAACCTTGTGCATGCAATCAGCGATGGGGAGGAATGAAATATGTAACAATCTTTTTTTGGATTCGACCCCATGCCCCAGGGAGTAGGGACATGCCTTATGTTCATGCCCCAGGGAGTAGGGACTTCGGGTCACTGGGGGTCAAAACGGAAAACATGTTTTTAAACTAATTTTGATATTGGATCATTCCTAGTGTAACTTTATGCCATCTTTCAATTTGGCTTTCAGTGGGAAGCTTGGGGATTTGTGATGGCGCACCATCGACTTCTCTCTAGTTACCGTACTTTTCAGCCTATAAGTCTGTGTGTAGTATTAATCGAATTGGCTAATTTCCCCATTTTTCTTTCCTTCATTCATTGATGAGTCTATTTGGAGTATAAGATGAAGCTAAATCAATTACGGTAGTAAGAAACTGTCACTCAGAATAATAGAGGTGTTAATTCCTCCCAAACACCTACAACGTATCGTTAGTTATGACATGGTACTTCCAGGGTCATGAACATTAATGAGCTGTTTTGTGCATAATATTTGAATTACTTTGTGCGATGACCTTTCAGATAAATTAGGAATGTAAATTGTTTTCAACATGCTTATCATATTGAGGTACAGAATCATTATCACCACTGGCTCGTAGCTCATTACATTTTGTCACAGTTCACTACTCCTCATAATAAACATGAACATCTGACACTTATTGTAATACAAGCAATGTTTGTCCACTTAGCTTTTCGGCCACAATTAGCCTTCTTGGTTTTCTCAACACAAGATTCATCCACATACAAATGCACCATTTGTATGTCCCTGGTGCTATGATCGCACAATCTCGTAGCACCTCAGTGATGACTTCTCTGCTCCGGATTGACCGCAGCTATTCGATAGCTTAATGGGAGATTTCTCGATTCCAGATTCACCGCGTTACTCACCCAAAAGCCTGATCAGGACGAGGGGGAAGTGGAGCACCACATCGCTCTGGGCTTACCTCCCCTTTGCATTCCCAACCCACAAATTTATTTGAGCAGTGCGTTTGAGACACGAAGGCCTGATTGCCCTCACTGTAACCCAACTACTCCACACCTGCACCTCCCCCATCCCAAGTAATCTCAGCGCTACATTTTTGTGAGTACCCCTATAACTGTTCATTTCATAATCCATTTTGTGTTCTTTATTGATTTGTTTAATATTTGTTTCTAATATGTCGCTAAGTGAGGTTAAAGTGATGTCAGGGTGACCCAAATGTGCTCTGGGAACGCACCCATCCCACCACCCATTATAACACTACATCTATGGGAATATCTCTTCTGCTTTACTTTGTTTTGCTTAATGTTGCACTTTCTCGAACGCATACATGACGTGAAGGGGAAACTTGCTGGCGTGTGTTTTAAATTAACAATTCTACAATTTATTTCAGGAAACAACAAACTTTGAAAAAAAAATTCATTAATGCAACTCAATGTCTTAAAACGTAGACAAGCCGATTCTGAGTATAAGTTGAGGCTCGGACCTTAGGGGAAAAATAGTATTGACTTGCACGCCAAAAATATGGGACATATTTTTATGCTGGCCCAATGTGGCAGGAATTATGTATTTTTGAATGTTGATTTTTTATGGATTCTATTTTTTGTTTTATGCTGTCCTGAAATATTAATTGGCCAATTTAACACAAGAGTTCACTATTTGCTATCCATGATATTGAATCTGTTGTATCACATATTTCTTATATTGGGACTCTTCTTTTCTGCAAAATATAATGCTATCTGGTTCATGTTGTGATATTTTTCACTCATCGTTCACTTTTGCAGCAATGGCCCTGCTCACATTCATCTTGGTGGAAGGATGGTCTCATGGTGTCCATAGCAGGTAGCAACAGTAGAACACTTCTGCACCATTACCAAGTTTTAATTTAATATTATTTTTAATTAATCCCACTTTTCCTTCCTCATGTTGCATCTTTTGTGGTGTATTCTTCCTTTATTCAGATTTACAATGGCATAAAATATGTATAATGACTTGGTTTGTCATCATTTATTTGTGATTACTTTAGCTTATGGAACAGACAAGCCACTTGATATCCACACAACAAAATTAGCAAACAAATTATACTCAAAATAGTCATCAACATCTTCTAAAAGAGATTGCACAAAATAACTTATTATGGCATATATTCATTGCAAGCAAATACCACCTGTTGCTTCGCTGATGGGAACACTGAGATTGGGGCAAAAAAGAGGGGGGGGGAGCTAGAGAGTGGTGCGGGAAAAGAGAGAGGAGAGAGGAGGCAGGAGGGGTGGGGGGCAGGGGAGGGAGAAGGAAGGCAGCAAGAGATGAGAGGAAGGGAAGGCAGACGTGTGGTGGAGCGTCATTTACGATTCATACTGTCTCGTCAAAAGTATTTTGCAAAGAATAACAGTGAAGATGGAAACAAAATAATGTCTGAAATTCATTTTCTACCGGTCATACCAATAAATACCACTCAGAGACAATCTCCCATCCAGACACGTCTGGAGACAAACACCGCCCGGACATAACCACCGTTCAGACACATGGAGACAAACTCCCATCCAGACATAAACATCCCCCGGAGACAAACTCCCATCCGGACATAATCACCATCCAGAGACAGACACACATAGATAGATATAGAGGGTAGGGGAGTTCTCAGAGAGAATATGGAATGCTTTGTGAAATGCACGCACGCATGCACACGTGCACATGCACGCACGCACATACATGCTTGGCTAATATTGGCAATTTTTCAGGATCGGTGTGATTACCGACTTCAGTACAGACTGTATACAACCCCGAAACATTGAGTATCTTCATAAGTTACGGGATGAAACTTTGCCTCCACAGCACCCGTAACGGGCATGGAATGTCCACACACCCACAGAGAGTCCCTGCAGATCCAAATATACCCATATGGACTATGCCCGCGTGCACTGTATACGTACCTCCACCTTGTTGGAACTGTCGGCTGTACATACCGATCGGGACACAAGCTGTACCACTATGCACTGCAGGGCGCTCAGTAGGTGGCTTAAGCACTCAAGCAAGCACTCCAATGGAACGCCTGACTTGGCAAGTGATTACCAATTGCCGTCGCTACAACTATGCACCCGGAAGCGCCCATGCAATGTCCGAATTGGACAAATCAACATTTTTTTAGGAGTCGGAACTGCTGATACTTTCATATCTGGAACTTACCTTTTGTAATTATTCTTAGTTTGAGATTCTCTCAGTTATTCATATGCACAAATGAAATAAAGCCACAAATGCTGGCGTCTCCACCCAGTGATTCGTAATTATGATGAACAAGCATTTGATAATATGAGTGAGGAAAGTGGGGGTGGGGACTTTAACGTTAAGAAATCGTTGCGGCCTGTTCTAAGTCAAAGCATGGTTTAGCAGGCCAAAAACATGGCAGCTTCAAACCCCAGTGAGGTTACACAGGAAACGACTTAAGACCTCGGACAGCAAGTTGGCCGAGGATCCATCCATCCATCATCCTTTGGGACCATACTCTGTGCAGAGCGTTATTGCTGCCTAAGCAGTCTCCTTGGCTATTATGCACAATCCTTGGATAGGTCGCCACTCCGACACAGTATACCAGCAAGCTGGTACTCATTTTTCTGACCTCGGAAGGATGACAAGCAGTCATCCCCACCTGGTGTTAATTCAACAGCCGAGGGGGATTTGAACTCAGAATCCTAGGATCCCAAACCCACTACGCTAACCATTAAGCTAACACCAAGCTAAAGGCCCTGTCACACCTTGACGTTTTAGCCAGCGTATGCCGACGTATAAAAATTTTGTCTAAAACGCTGGCGTACGTCGAATACGTTATGGGTAAGTTTGGTATACGTTAAGAGCACGCTGGCATACGTCGTAGTACGCCGAGCTCGTCGACAAATTTTAAGCATGCTCAAAATTTTTCAACATATGCCAGCGTATGACTCGCATGTTCCGCATACGCTGGCCATAAGTTGTAGGCACGTTATGCGATCGTTGACACACGTCGATACACATTACTTGTAAGTTACTCATAAGTCGAAACACATCGAGGTAATGTTTAGCGTACCCGAAAGTTATTTCTAACCTATGAGTAATGTGCTTTGAACCTATGTGTAACGTATCTCCAACGCATATTGACATATGTAGACGTATTTGATTGACGTCTTCCGGGCGACCACAGAACTTATTGAACGTGTTTCTAACTTGCAGCTACCGTATAATGGCGTATTGGCAGCGTTTAGGGGAATTGGTATATAAAAATGGGGTTCACAGGAGGAACCCATCAGTGTTTCAGACTCCATGTTGAGTAGATGTCCATGTCAGTAGTAGTAGTAGTAGTAGGTCCATGTCAGTAGTAGATGGGGAGGGTGTGGGTGATGATGGATCCTCCTGGCGTCCACGGCCACGGCCAGGAGACTTCTTGGCAGCATTCTTCGAAGTTTTCTTCGGCATGACGATGATGTTGACACTTCGATGTCTAGTTTGGTTATGATGAAAATCGTCGAGCGGCAGCGTCCATTTAAATAGTCGAGCGGCAGCGATTTTTTTTTTTTTTTTTTTTTTTTTATTTTTATTTTTTTATTTTTTTTTTAACATCGTTGAGCGGCAGCCTTTTAAAAGGCTACGCCACGTGATCGTCGGTGATACGCTGCCGCGGGCTATGCATATGTTAGACTATCGTTGGGCATACGTTGTGAACGCCGACAACATGCTAAGCATTCGTTGGTATGTTATCTATAAGTTATCGAAACTTTCTGTGTACTTTACTAATACGTTATGCATACATCCAACTCGTTATGAATATGCCCAAAACTGAAAAAAAACATCAATAGTTCAGCGTAGAAAAACGTTAAAAAAAATGCCGAAGGAAACGTTGAAGAATGCTGCGAAGAAGTCTCCTGGCCGTGGCTGTGGAGCGGACGCAAACAGGATCCATCATCACCCACACCCTCCCCATCACGCTCACCAATACTACTGACATGGACCTACTACTACTACTACTATGACTACTACTAATACTACTGACATGGACATCTACTCACCATGGAGTCTGAAACACTGACGGGTTCCTCCTGTGAACCCCATTTTTAGATACCAATTCCCCTAAACGCTGCCATTACGCCATTATACGGTAGCTGTAAGTTAGAAACACGTTCAGTAAGTTCTGTGGTCGTCCGGAAGAAGTCAATCAAATGCGTTTGAGATACGTTACATATAGGTTCAAAGCACATTACTTATAGGTTAGAAATAAGTTTCGGGGACGCTAAACATTACCTTGACGTGTTTCGACTTGTGAGTAACTTACAAGTAACGTGTGTCAATGATCGCATAACTTGCCTACAACTTATGGCCAGCGTATGCAGAACGTGTGCGTCATACGCTGGCATACGTCCACAAATTTTTAGCATGCTTAAAATTTGTCGACGAGCTCGGCGTACTCGACGTATACCAGTGTGCTTCAGCGTGCCCTTAACGTATACAAAACTTACCCATAACGTATTCGACGTGTGCCAGCGTATTCGGCAAATTTTTCATTGGTCTGCAAACGCTTGCTAAAACATCAAGGTGTGACGGGGCATGACGGTGATGTTGACACTTTGATGTCTAGTGCGGTTATGATTTAAATCGTTGAGCGGCAGCCTATTAATAGCCTACGCCACATGATCGTCGGTGATACGCTGCCGCACGCGATGCATACGTTAGACTATCGTTGGGCATACATTGTGAACGCCGACAACACGCTAAGCATTCGTTGGTATAAGTTATCGAAACGTTCTGTGTACCTTACTAATACGTTATGCATACGTTCAACTCGTGAATACGCCCAAAACTGAAAAAACCATCAATAGTTCAGCATACGCCAGTGTTTTACATACATTTTGACACGTTGCCATACGCTGGCTAAAACGTCAAGGTGTGACGGGGCCCTAACATCGGCATGGTTGAGGATCATGAAGGATATAATTAAATAAGGCTGTTAATTATCTTCAAAAGGGATGTTTTACTTAACCCAAACACCAAATTTTCACTCTTGTACTTCCTTGGAGTTTTCTTTGTATGCTTGTAAAGTTTCAGGCTGCGAGGTTTCATGGTTTTTGAGGGATGGAGCGTGCACACACACACACACACACACACACACA